>NC_044906.1:61122121-61427201 GCF_001633185.2 Quercus lobata | reverse complement strand
AAAAGGTTAAAGACTAAATTAAAATATGATGTAAAGGATAAGAACCGAATATATACTTTACCCATTATTATTTAATGAGTAAAAAATGCATTATTTAGTGAAAACCAAATGCAATTTTGTTAGCATAATATCTTTTTAGTAAGAATTTCAACACAACACCAAATGTTGTTTCTTAGCAAATGTATTTTGACAAAATTGAAGAATTCAAAATCTAAATGCAATAGGTTTCCCAAAAAATATCTAAATGCAATAGTTACCAAAGGCTACTTTAAATAGGGATTATTACCTTAGTGACCTTCACTTATAAACTTTTCCATTTGTAATTTCTAATTTAAAAATTCAGTTATATCATGAAGGGACTTGTTCACATTGCCATTATTGTAATAGTGCCCAACACTGTTTCATGCAAGTCTTGATCTTTTTAAAGGTCTAAGTAATTATTCATAGACAACGATTTGGTGCATAACTTGAAGTGTGGAATGATCTTGGAAAGGTTTGTTTACACACACACTAGCCTCATTACACGTGCTTCACACATGCGATGATAACTTTTTTTTTAATGTCACAATTTTATATTCATAACCAAATTTTATTATAACACCTTTCATATAGTTCACGCATCACAGGTCATAGATTTTCAAACTACTCTATGATCTTCTATGATGTGTGAACTATACGAAAGGTTATAATTTTTTTTTGGTTATGTATAGAAAATTATGACATTAAATAAAAAAAAAAATATATATATATATATATATATAAAGTCTCAACTAAGAGAAAATGATAGAGACTCAATTGACACAACACTAAAATGTTAAAGACTAAATTGACACAAGCGAAATGTTGAAGACCAAATTAAAATATGATGTAAAAGATAAGGACCGAATATACACTTTACCCATTATTATTTAATGAGAAAAAAATGCATTATTCAGTGAAAACCAAATGCAATTTTGTTAGCATAATATCTTTTTAGTAAGAATTTCAACACAACATCAAATGTTGTTTTTCAGCAAATGTATTTTGACAAAATTAAAGAATTCAAAATCTAAATGCAATAGGTTTCCCAAAAAAATATCTAAATGCAATAGTTACCAAAGGATACTTTAAACAGGAATTATTACGTTAGTGACCGTCATTTATAAACTTTTTCGCTTGTAATTTCTAATTTAAAAATTCAGTTATATCATGAACGGACTTGTGCACATTGTCATTATTGTAATAATGCCCAACACTATTTCATGCAAGTCTTGATCTTTTTAAAGGTCTGAGTAATTTTTCATAGACAACAATTTGGTGCATAGCTTGAAGTGTGGAATGATCTTAGAAAGGTTTGTTTACACACACACTAGCCTCATTACATGTGCTTCACACATGCGATGAGACTTTTTTTTTTTAATGTCACAATTTTATATTCATAATTAAATTTTATAATAACACCTTTCATATAGTTCATGCATCACAGAAGGTCATAGATTTTCAAACTACTCTATGATCTTCTATGATGCGGGAACTATACGAAAGGTGTTATAAATTTTTTTTGATTATGAATAGAAAATTATGACATTAAATAAAAAATATAAAAAAAAAGTCTCATTTAAGAGAAAACGACAAGGACTCAATTGACACAACACTAAAATGTTAGGGACTAAATTGACATAAGTGAAAGGTTAAAGACCAAATTAAAATTTGATGTAAAGGATAAAGACCAAATATATACTTTACCCATTATTATTTAATGAGAAAAAATGCATTATTTAGTGAAAACCAAATGCAATTTTGTTAGCATAATATCTTTTTAGTAAGAATTTCAACACAACACCAAATGTTGTTTCTCAGCAAATGTATTTTGACAAAATTGAAGAATTCAAACTCTAAATGCAATAGGTTTCCCAAAAAATATCTAAATGCAATAGTTACCAAAGGCTACTTTAAACAAGAATTATTACCTTAGTGACCTTCATTTATAAACTTTTCCACTTGTAATTTATAATTTAAAGATTCAGTTATATCATGAAGGAACTTGTGCACATTGCCATTATTGTAATAGTGCCCAACACTTCCTACTCACTCTAAACCTTTGAACAACTTAAGAACATATGATCACTTGCTTTCTTGTAGTCAATTTAGTCCTTATAAATAACTCACTACCGAAAAACGCCTAGTGTAGGACCAAAACAGTAATTTCGCCTTACTTTTATTTACGTCAACGGAGTCGATAAACATAGTTCCAGGAGATCTCTACTTTGTGTTCAACCAATCATGGTATGTCATACGTTTATTTAAATTTCCTTATAAAATGACTATAGTTTTTTTTTTTTAACAAAAAAAAATCAAACATAGGGCATCCCATGATTGGTGAAGCATAAAGTGAAAAAAAAAAAAAAAAAAAAGTGATACAAAGAATTTTTATTCATCTGGGTGACTAGGAACTTTTAGGTATGGTAAAGATCCATACCTTACCTTGTCTACACTTGGATGTGATTTGTTGGGTATGGTAAAGATTATCAAATTAAATATAATGATGGATTTGGTAATGGGGGCGTTTTTGGGTGTTTGCTAACTTGAGGAAAGAGTATTTTTGTAATAGTAATTTTGTTATGGAATATTAAAAAAAAGGTTTTATTGTGTTTTTGGATTAATTAGTTGCTAATTCTCAATAGTTGTGGGCACAAAGGAGAGTACATCCCGGCGGAGTGGATTGTGACGGAGAAAAGTGAAGTTGCCACCTAAATTAGGCCTAGGAACCATATTGGCCTTTTGGGCCAATCACTTACATACATGGGGCCACATACTAGATTATGGGTCCCGAGTTTGGGTACGGCTTGGGAAGGTGTTAGGAACCCAAGACTGCCCAGCTTGTAGACTGGCCTCCATTATGTGTTGCTAGGTCATATTTAATTTAAAATTTTATTAAGAGAGCTCTAATCCTTAACCTAAACATACATCATGCACTTAAGGAAATAACACACACAACATAAATATCACATCACAATATAAAAGGAAACAAATAAAACACAATAAAATAGATTAAATTAAACATGTTTAATATGGCAAGTTGACAATTAAATATAAACACACAAGGAAAAGATATGGCAAAAAGTTTCAAATAAACATGGTAAATAATTAAACATACATAATTAACCTAAAATAGAGTCAAAGAGAATCAAATAACGTGTTAAAAAATGATTAAAATAATAAAAAAAGATTTTTCCCTAATCTGGGTTCAGGGTGCATACGCATGCTCAAAAATGCATATGCATCCTTTAGCATAGATTCGAAAAATTTATATTTTTTCAGATTTTATCATTTGAAGATATAAACATCTGAGATCAAACAAGCATGTTAGAACCCTAAACACTAAACTAACATGAAGCAAATAAAACAAACATCAACATAAACAAATAATCAAGAAACAAAATCAAATGATTAAACTAAATTACATAAAATAAACATACATGTTATGCTTTTCATGAAACCAAAATAATGAAATAAGAACAACCTAAAACAGATTATAAACAACTTAAAATCATATTAAAACATATCAAACATAATTAAAATCATCAAACAAATCAAATATAACAAAATGAGAAACTATATCAAGAAAATCATGTGAATCATATCAAGCAAAGTGGGAAACCATGGAAAAGAAAGCTCACCTTGCTTTAGAATCACAAATTTGAAGTTGTTTAATCAGCCCCTTAGTGCCTAAAACACAAAAATTAGATTGGGGACAAGAATAATCAAAAGAACACAACAATAGTTAATAATCACAACTCAAGAACAAGAGATTTTGAAAAAGGTTTCGATCTCTCTCTCTCTCTCTCTCTCTCTATGTGTCACTTTGTCTCCTTTTTCACATTCTCTCTCCTATTTTGGGGTTTGGTTGTTTTAGTGGATTTGGGTTTAGATTTGGTTGCTTGTGGGTAGCAGGGGATCAAATGGTGGTTGTGGAATTTGTGGTGTTGAGTGGCTATGATTCTGATTTAGGATTTGAGAAGCTCCATAGTTTTTTTTAAACCATGTTTGTTCTTGAAACCATGTTTGTTGTTGATTTTTACAAAACCTAATATTTTGATCTTTATTTTTGTGTGTTTTTTTTTTTTGAAGTTTTTTATATTTTGGGAGGAGAGAAACATAAAAGGACGGCAAAAAGACATATTTATCCTTATTTTTTAACAATGAAAAGTTAAAGTGGATTACAGAGACTTGACGGAGCATATCACTGGTAGATTAAGTGATAATTTTTAAAACACAGGTGGCTTAGTCAAAACCGGTCTAACCACATTTGGGTTAAGTCAAATTACCAAAAAAAAAAAAAAAAAAGAGATATTTTTTGGACTTGACCCAAACTAGCTCAAAATGGGAACAAAAGGCCCCAAACTAGCACAAACTGAACTGCATAATTATAAACCACACCAAATGACATGGTGATCAATCAATTTAAGATGAGGTGCGACGATGGTTTCGGGCAAACCACAATGAACTATGTAAACCCTTATGGAAATTGTAAACTATGCTTTATTTATTTATATTTGTTTATTTTTTTTATACAAGATACAAATTTTATTATAGTCTAATCTTAGTATATATATTTGCGAACTTCCCCTTAAAAACTTAAATCTGACGCTTGCCTCCCACTCCTTATAAGCACTTATTATTATGCACTCTTTTTTACCATAGAGCGCCCCTCTCGCCCCTAATTTTGCAGCTCCCTTCTCTCAGAGCACCCCAAAATTATAAAAAGCTGCGTCTCTCTCTTCCCAAACTGAGCCTTAAACACTGAGAGAAGCACAGAGACAGAAAGCTCTTATTGGGCTCTTAAAATCGAATTTCAAGAAATTTAGAGAGAGAGAGAGAGAGAGAGAGAGAGAGAAAGAGTGTCTGTCAGAGCATTTCCATGCATGGAAGAAGACAGAGCAAAGAAAAGACCTCTAGACCTTGATTGGGAAAAGCTTCTACCCAATTCTAGTCAAAACGACGACGACGACGACGACGCACCGCCGGAACTGATCGTGAAGTCGTCCACCACCACCGCCGCAATGGGCAGTGGCGACGAGCGGCACGAAGACTTCGAGAAATGGAGCGATCGGATGCTGGAAGAGCAGATAGAGAGAAAGCGGCGCACTTGCGAGACCATGGGTCCCAGAATGCCGGACAAAGGGGAGAAGTTACGCCTCACTCTCAAGCGAATTGAGGACGAGAGAGAGCGCAGGAAACTCGCTCGACCCCAAAAACTCAACTCCTCCTATGCCTATGTATGCCCCCCTCCCTCAATAAAATTTACTATTTCTCTCAATTTTTGTTTTTCTCTCAAAACTCAATTAGGAATTGCAACAACATAGCAAAGTTAAATTCACTTTTTAAATTTTTTTTTTATAATAATAAAGTAATAATCTTTCTAAAAAGACTCGCTTTTTTAGTAAGTAAAACCTATATGCAACTGACCCCACCACTAACCCGAGAGCGTTCATCTCTAACGGGCTAAGCAGTTTAATGCTCATCTTCTAGAGCGTTATTTTTTTTTTTTTTTATTGGGGGAAAAAAGCACTAACTTTACACTAGAGTGTGCAAATTAGTCCACACAAAAAGTGGTGTTCTTTACAATCTAAAAAAATGAAATTGATTGTTTTGTGGGCTGTCATTTTAGTTAGTGAGTGATTTGAAGTTTTGAACTGTCTGTCAGTGATTACTTGTGCTTTGTGTTTAAGCAGGAAGGTGATGGATGTGAGAAGCCCACTCAATCAAGGAGCTCAGGTACTGTTGGTGAGGTTCTACTTACTCTGCTCTCATCATGTACCTTTCTTGATTACCAATAGAGAGCATTCAGTAGGTAAAATATATGTTACCAAGCATAGACACAAGCGGGGTTGGTCGATGAATATTATCTAATGCTCAAGCCGTTATGGAACAGTAGATTTTATAGTGTCATATATATGAACAATGGGGATGGCAATGGAGGCATGACATGTGATGGATGTCAAGGGTTCAGCTGTTAGTTTTATCAAAACAAAAAAAAAAAAAGTCCTGTTACTTTTTTTTTTAGAAGTTTTTAATTGTGCTAATGGTTAATGTTACACTTAGGATATCTCATACTTCAAGTATGAACAATGTGTTAAAACAGGCTGCAGTTCTCTAATTCATGATATTTGTTTTGAAGACACGTGGTTAACAGATCTAATGTTGTCTGTAGGTGTTTCTAATGGCTTTAGGGAAGAGTCCACATCATCTCAAGCCAATTCAGGGTCCACATTTGCTTCTCGTTTATGTCAAAAGATGGAAGAAAATGTATGGTGCCTTACTATTTTTTTTTTGATAAGTAATGAAAGTTTATTGATAAAAAGGAAACACCTGTGCACACCTGGGGTGTACTCGGGGAGCAATACAAGCAATCTTTCAAATCACAATGCTCATATCTAATAAATTAGGGCAGGGAAGAAGTTTAAGAGAAACATTCCGATCCTGTAAAGTATGAAAAGAGAGAGTTTTGATCTGAAAAATAGCCCTCTAAGTGAACAATATAATTACCTTTCAACTATTTTTAATTTTTAAAGCAGATAATTTGTGGGGAAACTGAAGCATTTAAGGAAGAGTTATCAGTTTTGAGTCGTTGTGACCGCCGGAAAATGACAAGTAAGGAAGAGTTATCACAAAGTAGAAGACGTAGAGGTCGATCATCATCAAAACAATGGTCTTCTCAACATCACAACAAACTTTCAAAACATGCTCTCTTGAATGCTAATAAGAAACGTAGAGCTTCTCCTACTTATTCTCTTCACCAGAATGGAGAACATTGGTCCAGCAGCTTCGCCAAGAAGTAAGCATGTTTCCCTTTTGCTGGATTTCTCTCTCTCTCTCTTTCTAAATTTGATTAATTTCCACCTTTTTACTAGTACAAGAGCTCATGGAGTTTTTTGCAGATTGAAGGTTGTGTGGCTGCCATTGAATTTAAAGGTTGTGTACATGTAACTGAACTCACACGCCATATGTGTGTTCCCATTGTATCGGGTTTTGAGATATTGGTACTAATTTCATTATATACATAGGGATGACTAGGTAAGAGTGATATGGCAGTATAGGATTAGTAGATTGGAGTATTGAAACGATGGCATATATATTTAGTTATTCAGTTTATGAGTTTTTCAAAGTGGTGTAAAATTGGCCATAGAAGATAGTATTGAAAATCTATTAACTTTTCTTCTGGTTATTAGCATAAGCTTTAATAGGAAACATGAAATATAGCCCATATCTATGGGATGCAAACAACAGAAAAGAAAGGGCAGAAAAGATTGATGCACACGCACAAACATCCAGATTTATGTGGTTCCCCAAAACTAGGGCCATGTACATGGGATCGCTGCAATTTTATTATGATGGCTACATGGAGGAAATTCCAATAAAGAGAATAGGACATCTAAAGTCTACTCAAATATTGGAAATACCCCCAAAATTGCTTGGAAGGAATTTTTCATGGAAAAGCTTTAGTCAATATGACTTGACAATATTTTAATGGATAATCAATGTACATGTATCCTTAATATCTCGTTGTCAGCTGTATTTCATTTTATTATTGTCTTTCACCAGTTTTCTCCTTGTTCTTTCTTTTGTCTATTTTTTAGCTATTTACCTAGTGGCCATACCAATCACAGCTACCATTCTTTTGTTTTGGATTGAGTGTTTATTTATTTATTAAATTTTTTTAAGTTTCAAATCACAATTCCTGCCAACAAGGCCTAAGTCTTTGAATATCCTTTTACTTGACTGAATTGACCTATGATGGCATGAATCACAAAACCTACACTCTGGAATAATGAGCCTTATTGGTCACAACATGTTGATATTGGTTGAGTTTGAGGGACCTTCACAGACTAAATCCATCAATAAACCTAGACTCTGGCAACCTTTGTACAAAGCATCACGACAACATCCAAAGGTCACCCTTGGATTCTTAAGTGGAGGGGCCAGGAGCTGCACGTAGGAAATAAATTAGATAGATAAGTTTAGGAATATGATTTTAGGATTCATGATGAAGATAAAGGGTTTTGGGGTTTTAGATTGATAGCATCCAAAGAACTTTTAAGGCAAAAGGGGTTTGAGGTTTAAAATTATTTTTTGGCTGCAACAAAATAAGATGTTGAGTTAGGGGTTTAAGGAATGAATTCAATGGAAAAAGTGTGTAGAACTATGTTTTTAGGGTTTATGAAGGTGCAAGAAAGAGGGTTTGGTTTGAATTTAAAACAGGCTGTAAGAGACTGAAACTTGGTAGTTAGGGGCTTTAAACAATATCTGTGAATGGTAATGGTGAATTGAAGAAGAAGAAGACTAGAAATAAAGGAGAGAAAGAGAGAGAAGGAAAGAGAGTAGGTGATTTCGCCTTCAATAGATGAATATACTCTAAATTCCATTAATAGATGTCTGAATTTGCCCAAGTACATTTGCTCTTTCTAGTCTTTTAGACTGATTCCTATTTCAACAGGATTATGGCATCTAATTTAGAAAATTTGACTAGACATGTGGCTAGAAACTTATGAAAACCACGCATATTGATCCATAACTTTCCTAGCCAAAGCTAACCCCAAAAAGTTGTGCCTATCCAAAAAAAAAAAAAAGACAAGTGGACCCAACGCGTGAGATTTTTAAATGTGAGGTGTAGTGGAGACAAAGTTCAAACTTAGGACCACCTATTCTGATACCAAGATAAATTACCAATTGTTTCAAAAGTTTATGTTGATAGAAAATGATGAATTTATCATTTAACCATTATTCTAACAAGAACATATTTCTAAACTCTTTTTGCTGTCTGAGTATCAAAATTCTAACTAGTCTTATTTTGTGTGCATCATGAATGGCTTGAAAAAATGAGTTTGTTGTATTTTGTATTCAATTTTGATACTTCTCCTTTTCTGATAGAAAGGATGCTTTTCAAGTCCATCCAAATGGTTCAAGGCATAAGAAGGTACACCTTCTTTGTTGTTTTTGCATTTTATGTTTAGCCATTTTGTCATCAACCTTGAAACTATTGTCATGGTTCATGATGTTACTTTCATATATCCTTTTCTTGAAAATTGAAAAGGTCTTTAAAAGAATGGGAACAGAACAGCTGTTTTTGTTTCTTTGGCCACAAACAAAACTACTCTATGTATGTTAACCAATAAAGATTCCTCTTATACAATATACAATATTATTTATATATTTTTTTAACCTTTTCGGTCCTTTGTCTTCTTTTACTGATGAAATTAATGGCAAAATTATTGATTCAGGAGCAAACCGTTGTTCTCATAGATGAGGATGAGTCTCAAAGTCTAATAGAGGAGGATGAATCTGAGAGTCTAGAGATTACAGAGCGAGTGGACAATGCTGAATGGTAAATAAGACTTCCAATATTGGTTGTTACTCTTTGCTGCATTAGCTTTAGCTAATACTTAATGAGGTCAAATATAATTTGATTCCCCTCTTTTCAGCATGAAAGATGCAAAGATCACCTACCCCTCGAGGTACACCGATAACTTTCCTTATAAATGATGCAGACTGTTTTTTCCTCTTACTTCTGTTTATTTAGAATTTGTGCATTATATACTTCATCATGTTTTGTTGGCCAGGGATGATCCAGAATCTATTGAAATTTGTTACGTGGACATAAACTGCCTTGCTCCAGAAGGCTATTTGACATCAACTATTATGAATTTTTACATCCGGTTCGTGTATTTAGATTGTTGCAATAATTGGAAATATACATGAATAATACCTATGGCAGTAGTGTTGCCCTTTCTGTCAGTATCATACCTTGTATTGCACTGTTCCAGCTTCATTCTTCAAGTTGTGCTATTGTTCTTCCAGCAAGTCTTGGATGGTTGAATGGGAACTTTTACTTTGTTTATCTTCTTTTATAGTGATTTCCATTTAATGAACTTGGTCTTTGACATTTGTTTAAAATTTGTATCTCAGTTTTTTAGATATTGTTTGCCTGAAGGCATTCAATGTTTTCTGCAGTGTCTCTTATGCAGCTTTTCCTTTATTTATTTATTTTTAAAATTTTATTTATCATTTTCTTTTTGATCTTCTTTGTGCATGGTCGATAATTTAAAAGAAAGGACAAAAATGCGAATGGGTCCTCAGTTTTCTAAATGATGCTTTGGAATGATCTTAGTTGAATTTTGTTGGTCTGCTGATGTTGAGTTTTAATTTTGACGTGGTGTAATTTCATCAACTAATGAATTTTTATTTATTTTTTTCTTTTTAAAGTAATTTCAATAATATTATATATACATTTTTTAATGTACTAAATAAAATACATTTTTTTTGGGGGTAATTTAAGCAATACATAGCACGGTTATTTGGCTAGTTTAGAATATAATAGATGTTAAGTTCAGTCCATTTGGGATAAGTTTAGAGGCCTTTCTTTTGGTTTTGAAATCCAATGTTGGACTGGAGGTGGAGATTTATTAAGTCTAGTCCATGAACTCAATTAGTTTTGGAATTCTACATCGGTCAAAATAATAATAAAAATATGCACTAGTTCCTGTTAAGAGAGTTTGTCCCACATTGATGGGAAAAGTAGTTGTGTATGATAGTTCCTATAAATAGAGTGGCGAAGTAGTCTCCTTTGCACCCTTTTTTTTTTTCTGGGTGTTTGTTTTTGTTTTTGTGAGTGATAGAGTTGGAAGACTAAGCTTTGTCTAGTGTGTTAATGTGTGAACACTTTTGGGTGTATTGGAGATTCAGTTTATCTTTATTACAGTTTTGAGTAAGGTTGTTGTAGCTTCTAAAACCTGGATTCTGGTTCTTCTATTATTGTGAGAAACACAAAACAAAAAAGACGAACACAAGACACAATTTTTGGTAAATAGGATAAACTATGTATAGGATTTGATAATGATAATGCCTTTGGCTTAGTAATCTGGAGGCATATATATTTGCACACATGCACACCCAGGCATACACATTTATTAAGTATTAACTAAGTGGAATCACAATATTTACGTTGCCCTTGCTAATTCTCAAGTTTAACTTGCAAGAGTCCTCTTCAGTTGCACTGTCTAGCATGCCTTCTTGTTGTTGTTATTCTCTTGTTTTTTTCCCTCAACTAGATACACACACACACACACAAAATTTTCTTTTTAAGTTTCTATATTTTAATCACTTGCTGGTTCATTTTGCTAGATATATTCAGCTACAAGCATCTCCTACAAATAGAGCAATGTGTGATTATCATTTTTTCAACACATATTTTTACAGCAAGCTTAAAGAGGCTGTATCATACAAGGTAGTTGTTTCTCTCGGTTTCTTAATGTTTCCTTAAGTCAATGTTTCCAGCTACTAACTTATCAAAAAAAAAAAAAAAAAGTTTCCAGCTACTAATGATGTAGTCATTTTCACAGTTGGGGGTTGCAAATGCTGATCTTGGTTGTTACTTGTTAAGCTACTTATTGGCACGGTTTGATTTGTTTTTGATTTGATTATGAATAGAGCATTTTGATAGTGGCTTTTTAAGTTTTGAAACTGAGGCAACTCAGCTGCATGTGGGGACATATGGATACCAGTTCTCTCTTTTTTTTTTTTTGGGGGGGGGGGGGGGCGGTGGT
This sequence comes from Quercus lobata, assembly GCF_001633185.2. NCBI lineage: Eukaryota > Viridiplantae > Streptophyta > Magnoliopsida > Fagales > Fagaceae > Quercus > Quercus lobata. The sequence continues at coordinate 61,415,619 of NC_044906.1, read as the reverse complement.
GATTATACATAGTGCGTTTTCTTATAAAAAAAAATAATTATACAAAGTGCGTTTATCGGTTTATGTGGGAACAGCATTACCGATGTATCTTACCTATAAAAAAAAAACATTAATGATGTATCTTAGATAAGTTTTGATATTTGTATTTGATATTGTGTTGCGTTTTCTTGTTTTGGCCCAATTTATATCTAACTTGTATTCCCTTGTAATATGCAGGGAAGTGATAAGGATACTTATTTTGCCAAGTTCAGAAGGTGGTGGAAGGGTGTCAATATATTTCAGAAGGCATATGTACTTATTCCGATACATGAAGAGTTAAGTCTTTTTTAATTTATTTGGAGTTCCATATGTGTAAGATGGTAAATATGGTCAGAGTAACATTTAATGCCTCGACATATTTATTTGGAGTTAAGTCTTTTTTTTAGAAAGATCATTTGCTATTCACAAATGAGATTGACTGGAAATTCTTTGGTTCCAGCAAGCATCCTTTTGATTATTGCAATTCCTAAGTTATTGTTATCATGACCAGAATGGTACAGCTTGTGGTCTGTACCCACCCTGTCTACTTAAGTGTTCCCTTTCTTTTTATTCTCTTACTAAAATTTTTTCTTATTAAAAAAAAAAAGAAGGTAAAAATTATACAAACGAGACATTTGAGCTGTTATCTGTCCCCTTCCCTCTCCCCTTGGGGATAAAACTTACTTATCAAAAAAGTTTGAGCTAAGATCTCACTCCTGGCACTATTATTATTGCTACTTATTGAAAACAGGTACATTCCATGATCATGCAAGCAAACTACTCTCACCTTCTTATGTTGGGAATGTCAACATGAGGCTCTGCATAATATTTAATTAAGTTTCCTGTCCAACAATCATCCCCTTTCATTGTTGCTTGCTGATCAATATAGACTATATAGTTGGTGCCATGCTGTAAAAATGCCTGGGCTTGGATGAAGTCTGCGTTGTTTAACTGAAATGAGGCTGGTCTGATATGCCTGGCATAGGAACCTGGATGAATACCAAAATAAATTGGAACTGAACTAAATATGAGATGTAATGCTCAAGAATGGAGTGTAGTACAAATGGGAAATTATATTTTATCATCTTAAAATGGTATATCAGCTTCGCCTGTCAGGGGTGAATGCCCCTGGATTACTCAGCAACAGAATCTGACGGGTGGGGTTAGTTGTGGGTAGTTTTTCCTGGCTAGAGGCAAGTCCAAAGGGCTCTTCTTTAGAAAGGTTCCCTACATTATAAAAAAATAAAATTGTTTACCAGAATGATTTAGGAACAAGTAGTATGGCATTGGAGCTTCAGGAATAGAGCAAGAAGAAAGAAAAAGGAAAAAAGAATTGGTGAAGAGTGCCTGATTGGGGTTGCTAGTGCATTGTACATAAAACAAATATTAGTGGCTACTTTCCATGTAGCATGTACAACAACGAAGCCTTTAGTCTTAAAAATTTGGGTCGGGTATGGATCCTCAACAAACCAGTCTCTACCTAAAGTCACACTCTTAGTTACCTCTATAATTGACATGTCTCTTTTCACTACTTCTATTAATGTTATTTTCCACATAACATGCGAATGAGAGATATATAATAATGTGCTATGCTTTAAAACCACTGCACATTTTTTGACTTATTTATGTTGTTGATGTATTCAGTCTTCATTGGAGCTTGGTAATTATATGTATCCCAGACAAGGAAGATGAAACAGGACCAATTATTCTTCATTTGGATTCATTAAGACTTCACTCAAGCAGATCAATTTTTGAGAACATCAAAAGGTGAGACAAAAAAAAAAAGACTTAGCTGATTAATTATGGATATCTTATGTCTAATATCCAGTGTACTATGTGTAACTTTGTCAAATTAGGTGCATCTTTTGTCATATGGTTCATTATTTTTTAGTTTATCTATATCTATATATAATATAAAGGCAAAACGTTTGACTTTTTGTTGGCTACTTTTCATTGCACCACTTGGCTACATAAATTAATGCCACGTATACATTTAAAGACATCGAACAGTTGTGCTTTTTCATTTTTCAATAGGCACCTTTTCGGTCAATAGACATATTTTCATTCGATAAGCACATTTTCAATTAATAGGCACCTTTTCATTCAATAGACACTTTTTTGGTCAATAGACACCTTTTGATATATCCAATATGAAGGGTTATAACATTTCAATAGACACCTTTTGGTATATCAAATTTGAAGGGTTATGACCTCTCGATAGACACCTTTTTGCATATATATTACAACATATCTTATATATACTTACACACATAACATAAACTAAACTAAAGATGCAACATTCTATCTTTTATTCCTTCCCACAAAAAAGTAATAAATAAAAAACGTTGATTCCTTCTGCCTGACTAATAAAACTTTGTGCTATTTCTTTCAATATCATTATTATTATTATTATTATTAATTTTTTTTTTAATTTCATGCATTTTTGCTTACTACTCCAAGTAAAAAATAATGGCTTTTTTCTCCTAAAACTCATTCAGTATTTATTCTCATGCATCACATGAGTTAGCGACTAGTTAACATTATTGCCATTAGTTTTAGCCTTCACTTACTAATTTGATTGTATGTTAGTCAGAACAATATATTGTTTGTTAAACACGTTTTAATTTAAGATGAATAAAACTATAGTGTAGTGGATTGGTGTTGTATGTGCAAGTTTAGTGGTGAAACTATGTATCATTTACTGATGCATTTTGTAGTGGCTAGAGGGCTGTGGTCTCTTGTCTTTTCTCTTTTTGGAGCCCAATGAGTGATTGTTGTCCTCGTTGGGTGGAAGAGTTGTTTTGGAAGAGTTCTCTTATTTGAAATGCTACCCCTTTTGTTTAATGCGGACAATTTGGAGGGAAAGAAATAATTGTACATTTAGTGTATGGAGATGTCTAATCTATTAGAGTTAAAATTATTGTTTTGAGATCGTTGTTTGAAAGGTCCCATGTGCTTCGCATCCTGTGTGCATGAGGTTTCCTGTATTCAAATAAAACTTTTTTTTACATGTTATAAGAAAGCAAGTGATCATTTTACAGTAATGGCAATGTGCACAAGTCCCTTCATGATATAATTGAATCTATAAATCAGAGATTATAAGTGGAAAAGTTTATAAATGATGATCACTGAGGTAATAATTCTTGTTTAAGGTAGGCCTTTGGTAACTCTATTGCATTTAGATATATTTTGGGATACCTATTGCATTTAGATTTGGAATTCTTCATTTTGCCAAAATACATTTGCTGAGAAATAGCATTTGGTGTTGTGTTGAAATTCTTACTAAAAAGTTATTATGCTGAACAAAATTGCATTTGGTTATGTCACTGAAGAATGCATTTTTTTTTTCTCATTAAATAATAATTTATTATTAGCTTATTATGCACTTAATAATTTTCTAAATAATTCAACTGTAATAAAATATATGCACAAAAAAAAAATTTAGTTTATTTTTAATCAGATAATTTTGTACAAAAAAAATTAAAACATATACCTTGTTACTGGTAGGCCATAAAGTCCTCTAAAAAAATTTATTATCTTTAATTTCTCTACAGTTTTCCATAATTTCTATAATTTCTCTACTATTTCCAGATCTATGCACAAACAATTTTTCACAGAAATCCAAGAATTGGACATATTGTTAAAAAAAAAAAAAAAAAAAAAAAATCATCAGCCCATCATCATTTCTGGCACTGTGACCTAATCACCACCCAAAACCGCCTCTACTACCCAAAACCACTATCAACAAATTCCTGAAATCTGCCTCCACATTGTTTTTATCAACCTGGCCGGCCACTGAAAACCACCATAAAAAAATTCATGAAATCTACCTCCACACCGGTGCCATCAGCCTCACTGGCCACCCAAAATCACCACCAACAAATTCATGAAGTCCAACTCTGCATCGCTGTCGTCAACCTCGCCAGACTCCTGAATTGCTACAACCCAAAACCACCACTGTGACTGACTACAACCTAAAATCCCCCTAAGACCACCTCCAAACCTAAATTGCCACAGCTGGTCAGTGAGGGATGAGAGCAAAACAAAAGAAAGTCGTAGAGAAAAGAGGAGGAGATGCTCTGCCATGAGGAGGAAGAAAGTAAATGAGGAAAAGAAAGAGAGAGAAGCTGAGAAAGAAATGGAGAAAAAAATTATTGCGGTGGGGTCCCATAATTTTTTTATTGCTCAATGGGAATCCTCAGTTTTGGGTATTCTCATTTTGGCTTAAAAGAATGAGATATAGAGAATGCATTTTTAGAATCTACTGCAAAGTAGATTTAGTAAACAAGTAAAAAAAATTGCAAAATGCATTCTTATACATAAAAATCTGCAAAATGCATTCTTGGTAGAGTTACCCAACATTAGCTAATATGACATAGTAAGCAAAGTATACATACACACACACACACACACACACACACACACACACACATATACATATGTAGATCTACATGTATAGATATGTATATGTATACATATACATATAAAATTTTGTCCTGGATTTTCATCTGGTAACACTCCCTTCTCTCTCTATCTCTCATTTTTTTCTTCTTTTAGCTGAGTATTTTATAGACTAATAGAAGAATAATTTTGAGTTCTTCAGAGCATTTTGTTTTTTTAGTGCGGATTGTATATTTTGAATTTTGATTTTTTATTTTATGTCACATGAGACTCCTACAAGCAAAGCTTTTATTTGAGACATTGGATGTTGGAGAGGGCAGCAAACTCATGCTTATGAATTAAATAACCAACCTTTTTGTGTGAAAACAACTTGTCTGTTTATTATATTAATTTTATCATGTAGAAATATTTTTTTACCAGTGTAAGCTATTTTTATAATATTGACGTGAGAAAGATTTCCTCAAACCAACTATTCATTGGAATGCCTTGTAATGACAATATTATTTGTTTACTCATGGTTCCATTTTTTAAATGCATTTTTCCTACGTCTAAAATAAATTCAATATCAGATAATATTGATCTGGGGAAACATGTTTTTCAATTGTAGTGCCTTCATAATTGTAATTTTTGAACCTAAGGGATGGTGTAATTGTTTTTTTGTAGCTTTATGAAAGCCGAATGGACCTATTTGGCTTCAGAAGTTGCTCCTTTAAATCTTCCAATTGCAGACAAGATATGGAAACATCTCCCTCGTAGAATTGAGGAGAAAGCAATAGCGGTAAATTTTTTTCCTGAATTGCCTGTAATATTACTTGGACCATCAAGATCAATTGGGCATATGGCCTATGCAATGGAAGGTAACCCCCTTCCATCACTTAATCCCTCTTCCCTGGTGTAGGTGGGAATTGGGAATTGATCCCAATCCTCTTGTGTCATGGAAAGGGGTTTCACCATCTAAGTAGCTTAAACCTACCAAAGGTCACCTTAACTCATGTGGTAACTGATGGTGACAGATTGGGGTTGAGCATAGTTCTTATGTTTTCCATTCTACTATGTGAAGCTGCTTACCTTGAAACATTGAGTGAGACATACCTTTTCTGGTTCCTTTTCTCAACTTAGACTATTTTTGACAGTAGTTGCATTAAAAACGTTGAAGCATCATAATGGTCCAATGAATAATTTTTAGCTTCGAATTTAGTGTAGCTAATAAGTCAGAATATATGTTAAGAGGGGAAACAATGAAAATAAAATAAACACTGGATGGCTTAATAGGAGTGGCATCTATGTCCAGCCATCTAAGTTTGCGCATTGAAGTTAATTTATTTACAAAGAAAGCAAAGCCCTCAAATACTGCTTGTTGGTCTTCAGTGAAAAGGTTAGTTATTTTATTTCATTGGTAAATTACAAACGCAGTTGGTGGGTTTTAAAATTACGACCCTCTGCCTTTGGGAGTAGGTGCCATTGGAATGTTTTGAAATTCTGCAAGACAAATTGGAAGAGCTTCTGTTTTACTATAGAGTTTGTTTCACTAATGACAATTTCCATGAAATCTGGGTTATGCCGCAATCCGTTGTGGGGCTTCTAACTTGTTGGCAAGGTAGGTTTGGTCATCATCGAAATGGTCATATATGGTTCATTGTTCCCCATTGCTTAACGTGGTGTCTTTGGAGGGAGAGAAATAGTAGGTTTTTTGAAGATAATGAGAGATCCACACTAGACCTCAAGCTATTTTTCTTTAGAACTTTATTGGATTGGTTGGTTGCTATGCGAAACCAATCATTCTATTATTTTCTTGATTTCCTTGATTCTTTTAATTTTTGTACTTGAATTGTTGACCCCTTGTACACTCCCTGTGTACTAGGGTGTTCCATTTTTGATATCAATAAAACTTATTACTTATTATAAAAAAATAATTTTGGTCGGTAGAATGTGAATATGATGTTTTGGAACCTTAGTATGTGCAATATACCCGGTTTTTATTATAACCAAAAAAGAAAAAAAAATCTGTTCTTAACTAAAAAGGTCATTGTTTCAGTCTTGCTCAGATTTGAAGGTTATACATGTCAACGTGAAACTTTGTCAGCAGGGTTTAAGCTTGATGATTAGGGACCTTTGTATGTCCACTTTGTCAAAATGGTTGGGGCTTAGGGGCCATACAAGTAGTTGATGGAAAAAAAGGAAGGGGGTGGGGGAGCTGATTAGAGTGCTAGTCAATAGTCACTTTTGAACCCTAACATTTGACTTGATCAATTGCTATCAATGCAAGTAGGCAGATCAAGATTCAGGGGAATAACGTTTCCTTGAATATTCTCAGGTTCCGATTGTCAACAAAAAACCAGCTGGCCCCTTTTTGATTGATTCTTATTGAGGATCTGGCGTTGGCATCTTGAATCAATAAACTTGCATGGGAGTTATTGCTAGGGGAAAGGTTGATTTTGAGGATCATAAACCCTATACTGAACCAGAATATGAGGGGATTCTTTCTCCTGATTGTCACTTTTTTTAAACACTAAGGTCGTTCATCTTTGCGATGTTTTCATTCGAAACTGTTGACATGGAGTTTCATTAATGACAGTTTATCTTGGGCTCTTAATCTCTAAATTAATAGAACCTTACCTCTTCTTATGTGTTCTGTTCTTATTTCCCACCAGGTTCCTCAACAGAAGAATGACTCTGATTGTGGTCTCTTTGTTCTTTTCTTCATGGAGCGCTTCATTGAGGAGGCCCCTGAAAGGCTGAAAAAGAAAGATCTAGCAATGGTACGGTATTGGTTTTCATGAAAATGACTGCTAAAATCCTTATTGTTAATTTCATGAAATGTTTTCCTTGGTTTATATATTTTTGTTCTCAGTTTGGTAGGCAGTGGTTCAAACCTGAGGAGGCCTCTGGTTTGAGAGTAAAAATCCGGAAGATACTCATGCTGGAGTTTAAAAAAGCATCTGATGTTAACTGCGACTCAGAATCTTCCCCTTTTACTAAGGGTGATGATCCAGCCAATATTGACCACCAGACGGATTCTGACTGAATTTGGTGCAGATGCAACTTAGTACTTCGCCGGGAAATGGACGTGTCATATATGTACAGGTCATATGGCTAATGCAAGTACTTTGCTTCTGACCTTTCATTTAGTCAGTGTATCAATGGTAAATCAGCTGTGTAGAGATTCTTCAAATTAGTTTTGTATAGCTTGAAAACGTAGGCCCAAATATCATTACTGGAAGAGGTGTAAACGCCAGTTCGTCTGGGTCACTGAGGCACATCTTGGTCATTAAGTACTGACCAGTTTTGTGGGCTAAAAGCCCATTTAAATTGCTTCACCAGATGTATAGAGGAACTTCAGTGATTTTTGAAAATAGTTAATAATTTTTCATTTCATTTTGCTTTTTTATTTAAATGTTTTGGAGTTCTGCAGGTAGTTTAAGAGTTAAGTTCGATTTCACTTGAAGGCAGAAACAATAACGGCTATCGTTGTATGATTTATGGATTGATGCTCGTTAGTTCCGCTAGATTGGCTTGCAGCATTAGGAATATTTTTGATTGCCACGCCAAGAGATTTGTAACCTAGAGACATAGACTATTTTCTTCTATCAGGATAATTAGGGTTTGAATGAATTCTCGCACCTTCATTGTTGTAGCTATCAAATTATCGAAAAAAAAAAAAAGCTTTGTCGCAATGAATGTATTTGACTCTTGACAAACACTTGCTGGCTGGAATTGGTAGCCACTGGGTAGTCAAGAGGAGTTCTGATGTGGGATCAGGGATGCCATCTTTATGCAAAAACTAATGGTACTAGCGTTTGTATACGAATAAAAAGAGCCATTGTAATATAACGTATTGATCAACAATTAACGCAAAATACCGAGCGTATGTTCTTCATTGTTACGTGACCTTGTTAAAAGCAAATTGTAATTTATCTCATGCTACATTTTTGTATGCAATGTATTCGAAACTAAGTTTGAGCTCGTTGACCAAATATAACAAAGAAAATTTAATCAAAGTTTGATTGAAGGTCTTGTAGTCTAGATGTGTGCTTGCTTCTTGAGCTGATACGTACAAATACAAATTTAAGATCCTCATCTGCAGAAGAGTAAACAGCCCAGTGGTCCATACAAAGTTTTCATTCCTTTTCCCTTTGAAGTGTCAATGGCTTTTAACATAATTACTACCTCTTCCATCTCTGGTCTATTGTTGGGGTTTGCATCCCAACACTTCCTCATAATTTCTGCTAGAGAGCTTGGGCAACATTTGGGTATCTCTGGTATTATATTCTGCATATATAAGCACAAAATATGTCAAACTTTATTTGATTTGATGTGCAATAATGTCTGTCACAGATAGGTAGAAGAGAAAATTATATACCTGATAAACAACAGTTGAAGATCGATCCGATAATATAACATTAGGGTATGGTGCCACATCGCAACAATATATCTCCCACAAGCATATTCCAAAACTGTACACGTCGCATTTTCTATCATATGGTTTACTTTCAAGTACCTGCATATTATATTGACATAATATAATATGCTAAGAATGTCTTGGATTTAAGAATTATTGTGGAACATACAAATAAAGGAAAACAAAACTGCTAATAATCTAAATTCTTATCTCGATTAATTTACACAATGTATGGGCAATTATGTCTAATTCAGCTTCCATAGCATCACTTCTTAGCCCCAAAAAAAAAGAAAAAGAAAAAAAAAGTGAAACTTAGGTACAAAAAGTATATTAGGTTCCTTAATCAAATTCAAACACCTTGTTTCATTTATCAATAAAACATAAATAATGTTATTTTTCCCAATGACAATTAAATTCATTGCAATTAAGTGTTTGTCTTCAATTAGAGAATGTAAGGCATTTAAGGTACTACATCTAAGTTAAAAAAAAGGTTAGAAAAAAAGAAGGAAAAGCTTCTATATAGCATTGCCTAAGTGAAATTTCTACTTGTGAACTTGTGTGTTAGTAAAGACTATTCTAAAAAAGCAAAGCAGAACTGTCAAAGTAACAAACAATATACCTCAGGAGCCATGTAGCCAAGGGTCCCTATTCTCGCAGTCATCTCATTAGGATTTGAAGCCTCAAGACAAGCAACATCAAAGTCAATTATCTTAAGAGTGTGATTTTTGTCAAGAAGCAAGTTTTCTGTCTTTATGTCTCTGTGAACAATCTTCCGAGAATGAAGGTAACTCATCCTATAAAAAAGAAGGAAAAGTACTTAGCTGTTGAAGTGCTACTTCAATGAACTACTAGTCATGGACATTTTGAAAAGCCTAAACCAAAAGTGTAATGCTAGGGACATCATTTTCCCAATTGTTGACATAGCCTGCTATGATTAGAACAAAGTTACTTTCACCATCTTTTTTTTAATGCACCAAACATAATAGGTCATGTCAATAGTTGTGAGAAAAGTTGTCCCTAGACTTATTGAAACCAAAATGTTTTTAAATGTAAGTTGGAATATTGAATGAAAGTAAGGATAGATGTGGGAAAGGAATTTGTCTGACCCTCTTGCAAGATCTAATGCCATTCGTACTACAGTTTTGAAAGCCAGCTTCCTTTTCCGATTCTTTCTTAGGTAAGATTTTAGAGTACCACAAGGAAGATACTCAATAATAACACTAGCAGTAGTAGCAGCATCACTTTGCATGTCAATTTGCGTGTTATGTGTATGGATTTTTAAGCCTGATGTGCCCAATGTAGCTCCAAGGCACTGAGAAAAAAAGAAATTCATCTGGAATGTTAGGGCATGTAAATAAGAGTAATATATTTAGCTAGAGAAAAAGACTCGAAACTCTCTCTTTTGTCCATGGAAGGCACTTATGCGCAAGAGCATATAAACATTACAATGTAGATAGCATGATTACATCGTCAATGCAAGTGTTTACTCGAATCAATAAAGTTCATGCTTGATAATAAGTAATGGACAAAGTTTAGCTACAAAATTGGTTGTAACCTTAGACTACAACTTTACTCAATATCTTTTTATTGGAGGTGTATTTTGACAAATCCACCATTAGATTATATCTTTTTCTTATATCCTTCATACTTGCAAAATTTTTAAAAAATTAAAGATCAATAGCTATGTCATCAATAAATTGTTTAAATCGCAAGTTTTTGTAGTTTAAAATTATGTATAAAATATAAACTTATAGATCATATAACAAATAATATTCGATTAACATAAAATTTGACATGTGTATTAAGAGTGTAAATAACATTCTATTTAACAGTTAGATTTTAAAAATATGTATTAATTTTTATTTTATTGAGTAAGATTGTAGCCTAAGGCTACAACCAATTTTGTAGGCTAAACTTTGTCTAATGGTGAAAATAAAGCAATATTTATTAACATTGATAGAAAAAAACAAAGAGTATATATGTGTTTTTTTATTTTTTATTTTTTATTTTTTTTTATGGGCTGAAAAATCATTCAATATAAAGGAGAGAACAACCATATGCCTCTCCCAATAAATAAGAAGGTTTTTTTTTTTTTTTTTTTTTTTCTCAAATAATTATTAAGAGCTGATTTTAAGGAGTACTCCTTAAAATCAGTTCTTATTACTCCTTAAAATCAGCCCTTAATATTTTAAGAAAAAAAAAAAAAACTCTAGGGTACTCCTTAAAATCAGCTCTTAATAATTATTTAAAAAAAAAAAAAAAAACCTCTAGGCTAAGATTCATATATAATAGTTGACCTGTATTGATTAGGGTGATTATGGAAGGCTTTTCTCATAATACAAATAATGAACTTGGAAATATAGAAAAGTATCAAGTAATTATATACAACTAGCTAGGCTAAGATTGATGTCAATATTCATACAATAAACTCTAATATCTATCTACAAGTTCACACATGAAAATCAACCAAACAATATAAATTTTTGTAAAGAATTTATCTATCTACATCAAAGAGAGTGCAAATTCATAGGATTATACGCACCTTAGCAATATTAGGATGATCAAGCTTAGGCCAAATAGAAACCTCCCGTGTAAAAGCAATCCTAAGTGAAGCTATATCACCTTTTGCTCTTTGTTCTTCCAGGACTTTAACTAATAGGAATTTATAACAAATTAAGAAAAACAAAAACAAGGAATCTGAATCGAAAAAGTTGATGTAAACACATATAGAGATAAGAAAGCATAGAAATTGTAATTACCAGCAACGTCTTGGCCATCATAGATGCCTCTATGAACAGTACCAAAGGCACCAGGAGCAATAACTTGTTTTATGATAAGCTTAGAGGGATCGATTTCCCAGTCTTGTTTTTCTGTAAATCTCACTTTCTTCTTTTCTTTATCCTCAAGGTTCTGCATGCCTTTATCGTCAAGGTTCTGCTGCTTCTGCATGCTCCGTAGGCTTAGACTCCTTTGAAGCTGCTCGTCTATTCTCTTAATTTCCTCCATCATAAATCCCTTACTCCTTTCTTTCATAACTTCTTCAATATGTTTTCAATATATACGAATAGAACATTTTTTTTTTCTTTAAAAAAAAAAAAAAATCCTCGTATAATGAATACATGAATGCAAATCCTTTCCTTCTGTTTTCAATATATACTACTACAATTATACGAATCCTAGAACACTTTTTTTGATAAACTAGGATAAACACAGAAGGTAATTAGTAGTTTTGTTGATATGAACTTCTTTTTTAGAATTTGTGTGAGTAATTAGTAGTTTTGTTGATATGAACTTCTTTTTTAGAATTTGTGTGATCAGCTTTTTAGGGATTCCCTTCTTTATTTATTTATCCGTTAAGTGTTATTTTTATTCCCCAAATTTTTTTTTTTTAAAAGTATTATGTGTTTATCTTCTTTGTTTTTATTTTTTTGGTCCCAGTGGGTTTAATTATTTGGACTCAGATGGTTTTATAAGATATATTTAGTAAGAAGAGATATGAATGGTGTACTGAAACTTTCAAATATAATTTACAATTCATTAACAGTACTTCTTGGGGAGAATCTGAGTATGAACTAATCCTATAAAACAGTTTGAGATTAGTTTACATTATCTGGCAAGACATTTACGGGTTATTTTTAGGTATATACTCTCGAAATATGGACAATGTTGCTTCATACTTTTACATTTATGGTGGAGTTCACTCATTAAATTCATTGTGAGATTTACCATAAATGTGAAAGAAGGGAGCACCATTTCTCCATATGCCAGGAGTATCTAAGAATTTTCCGACATTTACATGGTTTTTAATTTTCCTCATTATATCTTTAACTTTTTTTTTTTTTTTTTAAATAAATTTGAGATAGAATTCCACTCTAATATAAGCTAAGTGTATGTGTGTGAAGTTTCCTTCAGCATATTTGAACCCGACACTTGACTCCACATTCTCACGAACACTTAAACTTGTGGAGTGATTATCACACAAAGGGTGCATGGTGATATTAATTTTTATTTTATAAGAAAAACGGTAATTTTATTAACAAAAAGATATATCTTTAACTTCTGGTAGGAGTCCCATGTGATTTTCCCCCCTTATTAACTCAATAATTGCCCACATGATCATTCCTTCTTCCTTCACTATATCTCTTTCTGTACGTGGGCAAACACATAATCCTAAAATAGTTTACTTGTTAAAAATCATTGTGGTTTTGCTATCTTTTTAGTTATGCTTATGTTGAATCTTTTTTCGATGGTTTGGTTAAAATTAGGTGGAAGGTCTTTTAAGATTTGAGCAATAAAATATTTAAAATACTAACCAGAAAGAAAAAGAAAAGGTTATGTACTAGAAGTAGTTTATAATATACTGAGTTGATTGATGTGCTAATTTTATGATAAGATAAAACTTAGGTACAATAACTTAAGTGTAATTCCTTAGGTTTTCATTTTAAGATTCAACCATGTGGTTACTTAACTAAAAAATAAACTTTCATCCTATGAGAAAAAATCCACATGGCAGAATCTTAAAAAAGAAACATAGGAAACAGTACCTAAGTACTGTACCTAAATCTTGCTCTTTGTTGAGGGAAAAATTTTGATGTTCTCAAATAGAATATGGGGTAGCCAAGCTGAAACTCGACGATGAGCCCTTGAAATAAAGCCCAAAGGTTATTGGTATGGTGTAAGTCCGCCCAAGCGAGAGATAGAGGCTACACCCTAACAAGAAGACAACAATAAAGCATAATAAACACGTTAGTATTGTTAATTTGTTATATTATTAGTCCTTTTACGGTGTTATAGTTCAAATCAGTCCTCTAGCGGTACGGTATAATCTCCAGCGGTAGAGGTGAAATTATACTTAGAGTCCAGCAGTCACTGATCAAATAAATTTAGGAAAGTGTTCACTCCTAGGGGTCCTTGTGTGTCTTGGTCAAGGGAATTTATAGTACTTTCAGCTATCATTACATTAATGTGAGGGAAAAAATCAATTGTTACAAATACATTATATCCTTCATCATAATAATAATAAACAATAATTAAAGGTTCCATAATTACAAATAAAAGAGGAAAAATAGGATGGAATGAAGGGAGAGAAAGATCCCCAGCTCAGTGTAGCAAGTATTAGACTAAGATTTTAGTGAGTGTGTGTTCATAAGACATGAATGAGACAATATGGATTGTTTTGAGTGAGCGGGATGAGGTTAACTCTGAGGTTAAGGCTTTTTGTGAGTAGTGGTCTATTTGTGACTAGTTGAGAGACATTTATGGGCTGTGATTGTGTGAAAGGGGAAAAGAGTGTCTGAGATTGGATGAGTGTGGGCTAAAGATGATGAGTGGTAAGCTTGAGGAAAGCTAAACCACGAGCAAAGTAGTAAACAAACCAAGGGTTTCAGAGGGAGTGGCTGTCTTGGTTAGTTATGGGACGTTTATGGAGTAGGAAGTTGCAAGCAAGGTGGTGAATGTTGGTGTTATGGTGACTATAGGCTGAGAAAGGTTGTGAGTGAGTTCAAGAGAGCTTGGGGAAGCTTAAAGAAAGCAAATAGGGATTGAATTTCTACAGAGTTTAGTTAATGACAGAAAATTTTTAGAGAGGCTTTCTCCTCCCCTATGGGCTGAGGTGTGTGTCTTTTTATAATGGAGCTTGAGAGAAGCATTGATTGACAAGAATCCGAAAATGCATGACTCATCAGGGGTGACGAATTAAGGTTAAGTTTCTTGAGAATTTTTGGTCAGCAGTAAGAGATTCACTTTAGGGGCTGCCTTGCTTCTTTAGGTAATGATGGGATTTTAGAGCTTTTGGCATTAAGTGCCAAGATTTTCGGGGCTGAGCTTAATTATTGTGTATCAAGAGTAAATCTTAATGCTGCAAACTGAGATTTGGTCCTCCAAGAAGTAAGATTTCAACACCCCAAGCCAGGTGTCAAGTTCTAGTCTACTTCAGGGGGTTCCACTGGAGATCTCTTTATGCCCTCCAAACCACATGTTCCCAAATTTTCCCCTTTAGGATTCATGACCTTGGTACATGAATCATGTCTTGATCGTTTTTTAACATTTATAGTATCAATTTGTTGAAGTTTGGATAATTTGGTTTCAGCTCCCTTTCCGCTGGAGGTGCAGTCTTGAGGAAGATCATAGAGTCTCTTCATCCCTTTGACTTCAGCTGATATGATAGCCCTTGGGCACTGTTCACGTTAGGCAAATGGTGGCAGAAAATTGATGGGACAGCCCTTAGTCCATTCTCAAAGGCTTGGTTCCCTTGTATGAGTCTCTAGTTGCCTTTTGATTAGTTGCTTGTGTTTTTTGCTTGGGCTGCTCACCTGGGCTGGGTTGTGTGCACATGTTGTCATGGGCTTTCATTCCTCATGGATTTTATTAGTAAATATTTTTGAGTTTTTCATAAATACTTGCAACGGGCCTTTGAGCAATTAGTTATAATGTTTGAAACAATAGGACAAGTTTCAAAATACTTTTGTAAATACTATTTACTTTGATGAATTCCATGTTGCAATAATGTTCGTGGTTTCTAATAATCGCATCATAACTTAAATGATGAGCTTGTGGGTTTGAATGTTTACCATGAGTGTCGAAGGCGTATATTATGGATGTCGCGATGCAAATGATGTCCATGTATTTCATGGATTTATAACAATAAATATATGTCATGGGTCTAACAATTATAACTTTTCATGGGCTTTTATAAGATGATTGCCATAGGTTTTGAGAATAGATAATTCATAAATTCCATGAGCTTGTAATATTGTAATAATATGTTTAAGAATAATTATGATATAGTATTTTGCCGAGTATTTAATAACCTTGGGCTTTTGATAGAATAGTGCCAAGTAGTTAGCTTGGGCTTTTAATAGTGCCAACGTAAGTTGGGCTTTTGATGTTGCCAATGAGAATTGGGCTTTGATATTGCCAATGAAAATTGGGCTTTAAATAGTGCCAACATAAGTTGGGCTTGTGATATTGCCAATGATAATTGGGCTTTGATGTTGCCAATGAAAATTGGGTTTTGATATTGCTAATGAGAATTGGGTTTTGGATAAATAAATTGTCATGTGTTTAAATCATGGGCTTTGATCATGGGTTTGAATTCCATTGATAAAATTGTTTTGCCATGAACTTGAATCATAGGCTTCTTATATATTGCCAAGCATAAGTATTCTTGGGTTTTAAATAGAATATGATAATAAAATTGGATAAAATATGAGTTTTGGGGCTTTTTGTGATAGTTTATATCATAACCCAATTTAGATAATGAGATATGAAGCATTTGTGATTAACATAATAATAGAGCAAAAAATATTTGGGAAAACCCAATAACTTATTAGTGGTGTTTGAAAATAAATAGGTGGTACCCAAATAAAATTAGGTGTAAAAAAAAAGTACCCTAACACTCTTTATGTTAATACTATTTTAATGCTTAGATTACATACACATCTTATTTTGTTAAATGTTGATATTAATTTGATTTTTTTTTTTCAAATCAAATGTTAAATGTATATGTTGCTTTGCCTTGAGTAAAAAGCTCTGAACGTCTAAATATTTTTATAAAGAGCAATGACAAAGAAGAAGAAAGATACACTAAGAACATAGTGTACAAATTAAAAGGCATTCAACAACCTCCTAAAGGTAAAAACTACTAACATATTTCTTCATTAATATTATTATTGTTAATAAAAGTGCAATTCATTTACAAAACTCATTCTATTGCAATTCCCTTAGATAAAAAATTCAAATGCAAACACTGCATTATATATAACTACAAATGTCATTGATAATTGGTTGATGGTTGTTGTACCAATGCAATTTATTCCTTTTTGTTTTTCATAGTGAAGGAATCTACAAGCATTACAAATATTATGTGTCATTCTTGAATGAACAAAGTTTGACTGGAAACTTGGTTGGCGTCTTAAGCTACAACTCACGAAGGTAACATGTGTTTGTCATGTGCATTAATGCACATAGTTCGATTGTATACAATCACTTAAGTGTAGTTAAGTACAAGGACGCATTTCATCTCCCTATTGCGAGTTGTAGCCTAAAGCTCTAACTAAGTTTGTAGTCAAACTATGTCTCTCTTGAATAGACCTAAGCTTTTTAGCTACCTAAATTTCAGCTATAAGACATGCACCTCTTATTTGTTGTTTAGAAGTGTAACACTTTTTTGTAATTGCCTCATATTTAATTTATAGTATTACCTATATGTTAGCAGCTATGCCAATGAAAATGTTGGTATGTTAGATTAGAATTCTAAAATTATATAATAATTTTTTTATTGTCCCTCAAATAAATTATGTAGTCTATAAGTTTATGATAAAATATTGCACATACCTATTAGCCAGATAATATTATATATAGGGCAAGATTTAAGTACAATATTTAGGTGTTGTTTCTTAGATTCCCCTCTTAAGGTTCTAACATGTGGATTTTTTCTCATGGAAAGAAAGTATATTTTTTAGTTAATTAGCCACATGATTAAATCTTAAAAAGGAACCTAAGGAACAACATATAAGTTATTGTACCTAAGTTTTGTCCCTATATATATATATACATACGTATATTCTTTGATATTCTTTATATATATATATATATATACATATGTTCTTTGATATTCTCTTTATTTAGGTTTCCATCTTAACAAAATTTGCATTATATCAAAGTATTAATTCATTATATTAGCCAACAGAATAAATGCATACATTAATTATCTATAATTGTGCATTAATTTTTTACTCCTATATTAAAAGAATTTATATGATTTTTTTAATATAAATTCTATATAAGAAACAATTTTTATTTGGAATAATAATAACTAGTCAGAACCCGTGCAACGCATTGGAACTTACCTATTTATAATAGACTAAAATAACTTTATAAAATTTTAAATTGATATGAAACTATACTATCTTTTTGAGTTACAATTTGATGAATAAATCATTGCTTGAATATGCAACGGGTTGCAAAACATCTAGCTAACAAATTTAGATATTGCAAAAAAATAGCTAAAAATTCTAATGTTAAAACTTTTGAAAGGAATAAAAAAAATCAGAAAATTCACTGGCATTGCCTAGAAATTATTGAAACAAAACAAAATATATATTACTACCAAATACAGAAATATAAGAGAAAGATAAGTTACCTTCAAAAAAATAGAGAAACAAAAGATACCACTTTTAAATTCGTTCTTCAAACGTTACACCAGCAAAATCATTAGAGAGAGAGAATTACAAAGAGACAGTGACAAAATTGGTGAATCTGCCAGGCAAAATATGATTTTGAATAGCAGATTACAACCTCTAATACGTGCTTAGTTTCAGCCTTTGTGTGTTTTCTCAGGGTTTGAGAGAAGCGAATGAAAGAGGCTACGTGGGATGTTTTAGGGTTTGAGAGAAGTGGATGAGAGGGGAGTGAGATATTATATATATATATAAGGGACTCCTATTAGGACTCTCTCACTATTTAGTTTAAAAAATTAAAATTTTTTATAAATTAAAATGATAATGTGGAAATTTGTGGGAGTTTCAGAGGTTTCGGTTATATATATATATATATATATATAGATAACAATAACAATAACAATAACAACAACAAAAAATTTAGAATATGACATTCTTCTTACTTATTTTTAGTTGTTTCGAAAAGGATTGCCACAAATGCCATCAAATTAAATATATGTGAATTCACTAAAATTAATCTTTACCATTTATATATCCTAATCCTTTCAGTGACATGTAATATATATAATGATATTTAGATGTCATTAATTTATCTAAGATTTATATGAGAAACAATTGATTTGAAATATATTATTCTTGCTCAAAAGTTAGTTGCTTTTGTAACAATTGAACCAAAGTCTAACAAAAAAAAAGAAAAAAAAAAAATAATATCACACAGTCAAGAATGTAAAAAAATTAAAGGAAGGATATTTACATTTTTATTTTATCAAAACAATATTTGCATTCTTTAGAAGGCATGAAACATACCTATTTATATTAGTCACTATATCATACAATTTTTAAATACGTATATTATGATCAAAATCACTACATTAGTCTTATTGTCTTAGGAAAATTATTGAAATATTTTTTTATGCATTCAATAGTTGGGAGTTGGGAGTGGAGATTTGAACAATGGATGTGTTCACAAAGAGATGCCAACCAGTTGAGCCTTTTAATGATAATTATTGAAATATTAGAGGAAACTAATAATAAAACATTGTGCTAAAACTCGGCTAGTAAAAATAATTATGCACCACGTTTATTGTCAGTAGTTCTTCTTCTCTTATAACTCCTATATTGATTAGAAGTCTAAATTCATTACAATATTTATAATATAATGAATTTCTTCCAACTTTATATATTTTCTATTTTTTTTGGTTTAGTCACACTCACCATCCCAATTTTTAAAAAAGTATTATGTATTTATCTTCTTTGTTTTTGTTTTACGTTTTGGTCGCAGTGAGTTAAATTCTTTGGCCTCGGCCATCAATGGTTTTATACGATATATTTAGTAAGAAGAGAGACGAATAGTGCCCTGAAACTTTCAAATATAATTTACAATTCATTAATAGTACTTCTTGGGGAGATTCTGAGTATAATTAACCGTGGTGTGAATAACATAATCTGTACTACCTAAATTTAAGTAGCTGAATTAATCCAATAAAATAGTTTAAAAGAGTTTACATTATCACATT
Source organism: Quercus lobata (assembly GCF_001633185.2). Lineage (NCBI taxonomy): Eukaryota > Viridiplantae > Streptophyta > Magnoliopsida > Fagales > Fagaceae > Quercus > Quercus lobata. The sequence goes on along the minus strand of NC_044906.1, from coordinate 61,396,105 downwards.
AACTTCTGGCGGGACATGTACATGGATTTTAATTTTTCTTATTAAATCTTTAATTTATTTATTTATAGAATTCTACTATAACCCAATCTAAGTGTAGGTGTATGAGTCTCTCTTTTAGAGACTTGAACCTGACACTTATATTTGTTAACCGATACTTACATTTGTTGAGTGACTATCATGCGCGAGATTTTTTTTGGAAGGACTCCCATGTAATTTTTTTTTCCTTCTATTAAATCTTCGATCCTTCCAACAACGTAGAACTCAACTGCTGCTCACATGATCATTCCTTCTTCCTTCACTATATCTCTTTCTCCTTCTTTATCTCAGTAGGTAAGTACGTAGGCAAACACACAATCCTAAAATAATTCACTGTTAAAAACCATTGTGGATTTGCTTTCTTTATCAGTTAACGTTTATGTTGAATCTTTTTTCAATGGTTTGGTTAAAATTACATGGAAGGTCTTTTAAGATTTAGGCAATAAAATATTTACGAGTAAATTATGTATTTGGTCCCTATACTTTATGTCATATGTTAATTTGGTTTCTAACTTTTCAAATATGTTAATTTGGTTTCCAACATTTTGGTTTTGTGTCAAAATGGTTTTTACCATTAAATAATGGATGGAAAATATAGATGTGACTAATAGCCCAAATAAAAAATTATTTTTATGGCACATCAGATGACATGTGTAATGCCACATGGAATAAAAAATAAAATTAAGAATTTGTTGAAATATCAAATATATTAAATTACAATGTGCTTTAAAAATGAAATATGAAAAATATAAAATAAAGTAAAATCATTTTAGAATATTGTCATCACTTTCTCAGCATCCAAATAGAAAATCATTTGAATCCCTAACACTCCCCATCTCTTGCACCACTTTTCAAACCAAGGAAAACATTCTTACTTGTTGATCTACTAGGAAAATGACTCAAATTTAGAATATGCAATTTCACCACCAATTTCGTCCTTTGTTTTGGGCAACGAAACAAGGGAACTACCAGCTAGCGTTGATGCTCAATCCAATTAACATCCCAAAAGAGAAAACACATTATGCCCAATGATGATGCAAGCTATAAAGACAATGACGACGTTGTGTATGCAACTGAAATATGGGAGTGAAATTAAATAGGGTGACGGTAAGTGGGTTTGGCGATAGAGGCATGGGTACCGTGAGCCTCCATCCTCATCTTCTCAAACAATTTCTTACTTTCTTGCACTTGTAGCCTATGCTATTTGTATGGCTTTATTTGCTAGGGGCAAGGAGGAGCACGTAGGAATGCCAACCACTACATAAGCCACTAGTGGTTGAGAGAAAGCGAACAGCACCTTGTATAGGGTGGGTGGAGCTTGAAGAAACGAGTCCATAGTCTCGACTGCACAGTGATGGTTTTCTTGGGGTTTGTAAATTGGTGGAGGAGATGGGTTGCCATGGGTCTTGGTTTGAAGGGTGTTTGGGGTTCAAAAGATTTTCTTTACTTTATTTTAGAATTAAAATTTTAAAGCATATTCTTATGACCAAAATTTTTTAATTTTATTTTTTATTTCATGTGGCATTACAAATGGTATAAAAATGATTTTTTATTCAGGCCGTTAGCCACATTAGTATTTTTCATCCTTTATTTAATGGTATAGACTATTTTAACACAATATTGCTAACATTAGTATTTTTCATCCATTATTTAATGGTATAGACTATTTTAACACAATATTTAAATGTTAGGGATCAAATTAACACATTTGAAAGATCAGGAACTAAATTGACATATAGTGTAAAGGTTAGGGGCCAAATACTTAGTTTACCCAATATTTAAAAGGAAAAAAAGAGAGGAAAATTATACACTAGCCCTTGTCATCAATTGCGAGTAGCATGTGGTTTTAACTAATTTCAAATTTTAGTACTTTTGATTTTAAAAAATTGAAAAAAATGCATCATCATCTAATTATTATTAATAAAATATTAAAATTGAAAACAAAATTTCATTTTTAGATATAAATTTGGATAGTTTATGGTTGCTTTTGATGTATATTTCTCTTGAAGTGTTAATAAATTTATACTTTTATAAATAAATAAATAAGTGGAGACAAAGTCTAAGTAGTTTTATTTAAGATCTAAAATCTAAGTAGGATTCGTATAATTTGGTTCAAAATATAAGTACTTGTGATTAAATACATCACTTATTAATGTTTTTGGTTCAATAAAATTACACTTAGTTTTAGTTAGTTTCAAAATTTAATAATTTTATAATTTTGTTCAAAATTTAATAATTTTAGTACTAATTTCAGTACTAAAATCTAAAACAAAATTAATAAGTTCAAAAAAAATTAGTTCAACAACAAAAAATTACCAATAGCAAAGTTTTTATTTATTCATTATAATTTAAAAAGGCTAGATAACCAATTTTACCCAAAATAAATAGCATAGTCCTTTAAAAAGTTTTAGACAGAACTAGAGTGGTCATACTTTTTAAGTGGATGGTCAGACACAATATTTAAAAAGTTTTAAGTGCATAGTCCTAGAAAATTAGAATACTACTTGCTTGATAGTTTGTTAATAATAAATGGATGCTTATTTGAAATTTCAGATTTTTTTTTTTTTTTGTTTATATTTTTGCCCCTAATTCCAAGTTTTTGACTCCGTCCATGCTTAGGAAAGATTTAAAAAAGAAGAACAAACAAAGAGATACATATAGTTCATACAAAGTGACGTGGGGCTTTATGTTAATAATAGAGGCTTAGCATCGTTTTCCAATAAATATAATATAACAAAGAAATACTGAAAGTATTCTATACAAATTGAATATGTTTGTTATATTACAAGCTTTTCTGCTCCCTAGATAAGTACAAATTGAAGGTCCTCACTGGCAGCAGAAGAATAAACAACCCTGTGATTCATACAAAGGTGTCATCCCTTTGCCTTTTGAAGTGTCAATGGCTTTTAACATAGTTACTACCTCTTTCATCTCTGGTCTTTTGTTGGGGTTTGAATGCCAACATCGTGTAATAATTTCTGCTAGAGAACTTGGGCAACAGCTTGGTATGTCTGGCCTCATGCTCTACATTTTAAAGTACAACATTTGTCAAGCTTTATTTAATGTGCAATAATACATGTCAAAGATAAGTAAGTTGAAGGAAATTATATACCAGATAAACAACAGACGAAGTCAGATCTGAGAATTTAAGGTTAGGATATGGCATATCACAACAATATATCTCCCACAAGCAAATTCCGAAACTGTACACGTCACATTTTCTGTTATATGGTTTATTTTCAAGTACCTGCATCAAATTGACATCATATTATTCGGCTAGAAATGTATTGGATTCAGGCATTATTTGCAAAAATTAACTAAAGGAAAACGATTGTACTAATAAAGCTCGATCAGATGTTCTTAAAAAGTGACCAAAATCGCGAAGTAACAGAGTCAAATAATTACAGTAGGAACTTTACCTCAGGAGCCATATAGCCAAGGGTCCCTGTACTGCCAGTCATGTCAATAGGATTTGAAGCTTCAAGACGTGAGACACCAAAGTCTATTATCTTTAGAGTAAGATTCTTGTCAAGAAGCAAGTTTTCTGTCTTTACATCTCTGTGAACAATCTTCCGAGAATGAAGGTAACTCAACCTATAAGGAAGAAGAGGGTAGAGTCTCCTTAAGTAATTAGTTGTTTATGTGCTACTACAATAAAGTAAACTACTGGGCATGGACTATTTGAAACGCTTCAAGATGTACATCTTTGTTAAACATTTTGCCACAACTTGCATATGTGTGAACTACTTGAGATTAAAAATATCACTTATACATTGATTCGATATTGGTATTTGGTAAAAAGTAATCCAATATCTCCGCTTCATGAGGTGTGCAAATTGAGGCAAAATACATGTGTGATACTAGACTTTACCCTTTCAGGTGAGTTGAACATTCACATCGTTTTTATTATGTAGCAAATTACCAATCACCACATGACATGTAAGCATTTGTGAGAAAAAGTTTTTGAAAAAGTTTTCCTTAGACTTATGAAACCCAAATAATATTTAATTAATGTAAGTTGAAACATTAGAGAAATGTAAGAGAATTGAAGTGGGATAGGAATTTGTCTGACCCTTTTGCAAGATCCAGTGCAATTCGTACGACATTTTTGAAAGCCAACTTCCTTTCCCGGTTCTTTAACAGGTAAGATTTTAGAGTACCACAAGGAAAATACTCAATAATAATACAACCAGCAGTATTTTGCATGTCAACTCTCTTGTTATGCGTTTGGAATTTTAAGCCTGATGTACCCAATGTAGCTCCTATGAACTGAGGAAAAAAATAAAAATAAAGAAAAATGAGATCTATGGGCATGTGAATCAGGGTTATATATATATATATATATATAGAGAGAGAGAGAGAGAGAGAGAGAGAGAGAGAGAGAGAGAGTCAAAACTGTCTCTTTTGTACTTGGAAGGCAATTTTTTTGTTTTCTGGTTTTTTTTTTTTTTTTTTTTTTTTTTTTTTTTGGGAGGGGATGAACATGGAAGGCACTAGCATGATCCGACATTGTCAATGCAAGTAGTTATACGAATCAAGAAAGTTCATGCTAGATGAAAAGCAACATTTATTGGCGTCGATGAAAAAAAGAAGTATATCAAAATATGCAATCGTGTTAATAATAGGAAGACAACCACATGATTCTCTTAATCAATAAATTTTTTTTATTGATTACTAATTTTAAGAAATATGCATTGTTTGACAATAGTTTACTTTTATTGGCTGGAACGATTATGTGTATGTGTATGTATATATATATATATATATATATATCCAAAATTCTCAAATTTTCTCTTAAAAAATACAAATGAGCAAGACTTAGAACAAAGTGAAAGAGGTATCAAGTACAAGTAATATCAAATATGCAACTAGGCTAAGATTGATGCCAGTATTCATTAAACATGCAACTGAATTTTAATTTCTATCTTCATATTCACACGTGAAAATCAACCAAAAATTATAAATTTTTGCAAAGAAATGTTTTCACGTATAAATTAATTAAACGGTACCTTTTTTTTCCCTAAAAAAAGGGAATACATCAAATTAAGAGAGTAAATTCATTACGTACCTTAGCAATATTAGGATGATCAAGCTTATGCCAAACAGAAACCTCTTGTCTAAAAGCAGTCCTAAGCAATGCTATTTCAGCTTCTGTTCTTTGTCCTTCTTCCCAGTCCAAGACTTTAACTAATAATTTATAATACAGAAAAAAAATGGGGTCACTGAAATCTGAATCTAAAATCTCTTAAAGAAAGAAAAGAGGCTTAGAAATTGCAATTACCGGCGACATCTTGGCCATCGTAGAGGCCTCTATGGACGGTACCAAAGGAACCATGAGCAATCACTTGTTTTATGATAAGCTTGGTGGAATCAATTTCCCAGTCTTGTTTTTGGGTGATACTCACTTTGTTTTCTTTGTCAAGGTTCTGCATGGCCCATACTCGGTTTAGATGCCTCTGAAGTTGCTCGTCTATCCTCTTTATGTCTTCTAACATGTCCGCCCTCACAAACCCTTTACTCGGTTCTTCCATATCTCTGTCTCTTTGAAGCTTTGCTTTGCTGGGATAATCAACAAATTGAATTCTCTTTAAGAAGGTTTGGATGAAATGAATATTAAAGTGGAAAAAAGGTTTTCTATTACGTCAAGGAAAGCCGGTCGAGTTAATTTTTATTAATTTTAAAATATCACATTTATACTTTATAATATTAATAAAACACGTAAGTAGTTTTAGATTTTGATAAGAGAAACAAGTTATATGTTCCTACTTGGCTACTGTTTCCTTTGTACAAGCAAATAAGCAATCTTCTATCTAAAAAATCCAGAATTGCCTGCCTTGGATTTGTATTCCTTTGGTATCGGAAGCACACGTGCGTTTGAGTACTCTGGAGTAAGAAGATTTGCATGTGACACATAAGTGAATTTGGTGCATGGTTGTTCAACATATCTGAACACTGATGGCATGTCTGCAAGCACAATACTCCAATTGAGGCGAGACTAAAGTCTAAGAGTACAACTTCAAGTTATGTTTTCAGTGCAATTTTTGTGTGTGCGCAACAAAAGGTGCAACAAGTATTTTTCAAAGTCTTAAAGTAACAATTTCAAGTCACGTTTTTTAATGCAATTTTGCATGTGTACAACAAGATGTGCGTAACAAGTATTAACTAGGGTGTAAGTCAAAGACTCAAAAGCCCAAAAAAAAAAAAAAAAAAAAGATTGTTAAAAGTTTGACCAAGTGAGATTGCGTATGGGTATGAAATTTTGAGCATGATGCTGCAATGAGATCATCAACAACCAGATTTGGTGGGCGTATGTGTAATATGAGATACCAACTTCCTTTAGCTACGTCATTTGAATATTTTGTGATTTTTACACAAACTCATATGAGCATATAGTAAAACATTTTTGTTAATAAATATATTAATTGGACTTCGCTCAATGGAAAGCATTTAGCATATCGAGATGCTCAAAATTATATTCATAAAATTAGAGTGAGGTTAATAAAAAAAATATAACAGATTAAACCTCTCAACTATGTAAATAGAATGATATTATATTTGAACTTTTATATAAGTTAAGAATTTATTTTGTTATTTTTTTAAAACTCAGGGTTTAATTTGTTATACCCAACTATAGGGTTTAAAATGAAAAATTTTCATTATAATATATCTTCTCACAAAAATATTTACTTGTGGAAGACCAATAATTTGAGCAAATGAATAAGAGAAACGATATGTTTACAACATTTTCACAATATTTTTACAATAAATCCTAAGTGCCAGGTTGTTACTTTTTTTTTTTTTTTTTTTTTTTTTTTTTTTTTTTTTTTTTGATTCTCAACTTAAAAATTTCATTAAATTGAAACTGATTTCATACAGATAACATCTTGCTGCACTTGTGCAGAGACAATAGGTGGGGTATCCTCCACCCAAATGACCCTATCTAATACAGACTTGGCATTTCTTGCCAAAATATGAGTTGCAGAATTTGTTTCCCTGCAAATGTGAGACACCTTCCACGCCTCAAAACATCTAAGATCCACTCCTATGCCTTTAATGACGTGTTGGATGCTACTCGGTACTACGCTTTGATCACGAATTGCGTCGACCATAGTTTGCGAATCACTTTCAATGATAATCCTTTTGAGACCAAGATCCCACGCAAGTTGAACCCCATCTTCCACTGCCTTTGCTTCTATCTCTAATGCACCCAGAGGCATGTCCCATCTTTTACTCATTGCTCCCATAATTTGTCCCTCATCATTCCTAATCACCACCCCACTTCCGCAGCACCCAATCTCCCTGAACACCGCACCATCTGTGTTAATCTTATACCAGTCCTGTCTAGGAGGAGCCCAGGGATGTGTGGTCTTAGGGGGCTGCCACAGATGAGGTTGATTTTCCTCCTTAATTTCAGCAACGTACTCAGCCACAGCCCGGATCAAAACCCCATTACCTTTACATTTCCCCTTATGAATAACCGTATTTCTATTATTCCATATGCTCCACGTCGTCACAGCAAACATGGTCCAATCAACCTGCGGGTGTGAATTCATAATCTCCCATACTATATCTACGAAGTCATTTATAGGATCTTGCAGCCATGGAAGCTTAATTTTAGTTCCACTCCACACAACCTTTGCATATTGGCAACCCCACAAGATATGACCAGATGTCTCCCTTAGTCCACACAGTACACAGTAGTCACCCCTTCCAACACCCCGAGCCATAAGCCGATCCTTGGTAGGGAGAATGTTTTTGCCAGCTCTCCACATAAAATGCTTTATTTTACTTGGGCAAGTCAGCTGCCAAATAAGCTTCCATATGGACCTCATCTTAGAACTATCTGAGCTGCTTCCAACATCAGGACGAGTATTCCTTTCTTTCAGCCATTTTTGTGCAACCACATATGCACTCTTAACGGTAAGCTTTCCATGAGTGGTCCAAGCCCATATAATTGAATCTTTAGGCAGTCTCAAGCTAAGTGGGATTCCTAACACGGCTTCAGCTTCATGAGGGAGAAAAGTGCTTCTTACCTTGGTAATATTCCAGCTTCTCTTATCAACATCAATCAAGTCTGAGACTTGCACAACTTCTTGCTGGGGCTGTCTTGGGCTGAAGACTTTGAAGGCATCTGGTCTTGGGATCCACTGATCATCCCATATATTTACTCTTTGACCATTACCTATATTCCACCGATACCCCTTCCTTATAACCTCCTTTGTTGCCATAATGCTCCGCCAAGCATAAGAAGGTCTTCGGCCCAATTGAGCGTGAAGGAAAGAGTCCTTTGCAAAGTACTTCGCCTTATAAACTCTATGCACCAAGGAATTCGGGTTGTTCAGAATTCTCCATCCTTGCTTAGCTAGAAGGGCCAAATTGAAAGCCTTAAGGTCCCGAAATCCCATACCCCCCTCTGCCTTCGGTGTGCATAGTTTCTCCCACGATACCCAAGCCATTTTTCTTTCCTTTTCCTTCTGCCCCCACCAAAAATTACCCATCAAAGAATTCAGATCCTTACACAAAGAATCTGGCAGCTTGAAGACACTCATTGTGTATGTAGGTGTGGCTTGTGCAACGGCTTTGATAAGGACTTCTCGACCTGCGTTGGATAATAGTTTACCCTTCCATCCTGCGATTTTCCTTCTCACTTGATCTTTAATCTGGTTAAAAGCTTTTCTTTTCCCCCTTCCAACTAGTGGTGGCAAACCTAGATACTTTTCATGATGTCTAACAATCTCTGCCCCAAAATTTTGCTTAACTTGGTCCTGAACATCCCTCCTCGTGTTCTTGCTAAAATATAAGGAAGTTTTTTCCTTATTAAGCTTTTGGCCTGAAACCCTCTCATAATCCTCCAATACCTTCATCACTCTATCACACTCCAACATTGAAGCTCTACAGAAGATTATACTATCATCTGCAAATAACAAGTGTGAAATACTCGGGGCCCCTCTACTCATTGCCACCCATTTGATTTTCCCATCTCTCACCTCTTTTTTCAGCATTGCTGACAACCCCTCGGCACACAATAAAAATAAATACGGCGAAATAGGATCCCCTTGCCTCAATCCTCTTGAAGGAACAATTTTACCTTTTGGCTCCCCATTTATCAAAACTGAATATGACACCGTGCTAACACACATCATCATAAGCTCAATTCAGTTCTCATGAAACCCCAATCTCCTCATAATGGCTTCAAGATAAGACCATTCGACCCTATCATAGGCCTTATTCATGTCGAGCTTCACCGCCATTAGCGCTTCTTTACCTTTTCTTCTCTGATCGATACAGTGCATCGTCTCAAATGCGACAAGCACATTATCTGTTATTGATCTGCCAGGCACAAAGGCACTTTGAGATTCATCAATCACCTCCCTTAAGATTCTTTTCAACCTATTCGCCAGAACTTTAGAAATGGTTTTATACACTACATTACATAAACTTATAGGCCTAAATTCAGTGATTTTTTGAGGGGAAACAACCTTCGGAATAAGACAAATAAAGGTTTCATTAAGTTCACAAGGCAGCACACCAGAATTTAATACTTCCAGTACACAACTAATAATGTCAGGGCCAACAACATCCCAAAATTGATGGAAGAATAAGGGAGACATATCGTCGGGGCCTGGTGCCTTAGTAGGATGCATTTGCTTCAGCGCTTTCCAGACCTCAGCTGCCTTGAACTCTGCCAATAACTCCTTGTTCATATCGGCCGTGACCCTAGGGGATATTGCATCCAAACTTTCTACAAAATTGGAAGGAAGGTCCGACTTGAAGATATTAGCAAAGTATTCTAAAATTATGGACTCAATACCCTGTTGATCATCTATCCACTCCCTATTCTGATTTTGCAGCCCCTCAATCCGGTTTTTCCTTCTCCGTTGGCTAGTTGTTGCATGAAAAAATTTTGTGTTTCGATCTCCCGACTTCAGCCACAATGCCCTAGACCTCTGCTTCCACATAATTTCCTTTCTTAACAGGACCTCATTGATTTCCTTCTTCAGACACTTTATATCCTCAGCTTTGTCAACCATTCCATCAATGGCTTTAAATTATTGAAGCTGGTTTCTTTTCATCTTCAAGGTATTGTTCACATTCCCGAAAACCTTCCAGTTCCACCTACAAAGGTGTTCTTGGCAGTTTTTCAATTGGTCTGTGATTCTAAAATCCGGGTCCCTTCTCAAAGGATCCCATGCTTCTTCAATCACCTTTCTGCACCCAGGTTCCCTAGTCCACATCGCTTCGAAGAAAAACCTCTTTCTTACCGGTTTGTGGGGTTGTCTCCGGTTTAAATACAATGTTAACAAACAATGATCGAAAATAGACATTGAAAAGTGATGTAGACTTGCCTCAGAGAAGCATTGGACCCAGCTCTCACTTGCCACCATCCTGTCCAGTCGGAGTTTTGTTCTCTGCTCCCCCTCCCTTCCATTGCACCACGCAAATCTCTGGCCCACAAACCCCAAATCAAAGAGACCACAACTGCTCAAGCACTCCCTGAAATCCTTCATTTGACCTGCATCTCTTTCCGGTCCTCCTAGCTTTTCATAAGACTGGGAAATTTCATTGAAATCCCCAAACACTACCCACGGCAAATCACTTTGTTTTTTCAGAGCTTCCATCAGTTGCCAAGAAATAAATCTTTTGGCTACATCGGGTTGCCCATAAAAACCGATAGCCCGCCAAGGAGCAACTGAGGATCTTTCGTGGATCTCGACATCGATGTGTGAATTGGAACAACTCTTAAACCTCACATCCGTACCCTCTCTCCACAACATAGCCAGCCCACCACTTCGACCATCACTAGGAACCGTAATACCCTGAGTGTAGTCTAATTTATTTTGAATACCTTTGATTCTACTCATACCAGCCTTCGTTTCCGACAAGAAAACCAGTAGGGGTTTTTTTGTTCTCACCTCGTCGGTGAGTGTTCGAACTGCCAGGGACGACCCCAGTCCCCGGCAGTTCCAGGCTATGACATTCATGTGGCTCGGCGGTGCTGCACCGTAGCCACCACCACACAGCCAACCATTTGTTCCTCTCCATTCTTCTTTTTGCTCTGTCCCGTACTCCCCCTTCTACGTTTCAGATCACTTAAGTTAGGATCTAATTCCTGAAGTGGAGTTGGGCCAACACGTTTTCCATTAATTGGGTCTCCTCCAATCTGGGCTGCCTTATTGTGAACTTCCCGTGCAAGCCTTTTCCAATGCCTACTAGTTGGACCCAAGGTTTCAGAAATCCAGCCCTTATTTTCATCAAAACACATGGCTATTGGGCCCAATTCCTTACACTCAAGTATTGGCCTAACATCATTTAAATTGGACACAAGGTTTGGCGCCTGACTTGAGGCTTTCACTTCCAGAGCCACGTGATTATGAGCTGTCTTCACTTGCTTGTCTTCCATCACATTCGACTTGGCCACATGCTTTTCAACACTTGACTTCCCCAATTTAGCTTCCTTCTCCTCAAGCTTTCCCATCACCTTTTTAACCTTACCATTCTTATGCAAGTTTACTGACATGGGCATAGGGTGAGCTAGACCCTCCATACTTTGTGTAGGATAGCTGTCTTCCTGGTTTAACGTCTCATGCATGTTACTTCCACCGCCCCTCGATGTTTCCTTTACCGTGTGTATTAACTCCGCTGGCTTCGTTGTAGCTTCCCCTGTTACCCCAGATCGTTGTACCTCCACACCACCATAGCTTTGTTTATTCAGCTCCCTTCCACCCCACCAGACTGGTTCACCCCTTAGCCAAGCCCCATATTGAAGCTGGTTATCTTCTTTCGAAATTCTTTGATCCTGATCATCAGAGCAGTCCTTAAGGGCATGATTTAGAAGCCCACACCTGCAACAGAAGTTGGGTAACCTCTCGTACTTGAAGTTAACCTATTTTACTTCACCTCCTTCAATGGTAATCTTCCTCCCTTGCACCAGCTGCCTTGTAACATCGATGCGCACACGAACACGCAAACATCTACTCCATTGCACACCTGAGTCTGGCACATCCACCTCCAGCACTGCCTCTAAGCTTGAACCAATAACCCACCCTGTTTCTCTCGTTCTGATTTTCAAAGGAAGATTATAAATCTGAACCCAGAAGGGAACCCATTTTAAATCTAATTCCTTTGGGGTTAACTCCCCTTCAAATTCTTGGATTATAACTAGTTGCTTCTCGTAACTCCAGGGACACATATCCAACACTTTCTTTTTGTCTTTCACATCTCCAAACTCTACAAGAAAAACTTCCTCATCTACTTCAGATATTTGGACCCCCTTATTGGGTTTCCATAGCATTCTCAGATTTTTCCTCAGAGCATCCAGATTTATACTTCTCTGAGTCCAAATCTTCATTAGAGCACAACATTTTCCCATCGCTTTTGCTGCTTTCGTACTAGTACTGTCTAAATTTATTCTAGTATCTTCCTCCTCCGTGAACTTTAGTTTTTTCCACAACTCTTCCAGTTCCTCTGCCATAGCTAACTCTTTCAACCGAGCTTTTCCTCCAAAACTCAGAAACCTAAACTTGCACCACTAAAAGTAAATGGGGACAAAAGAAAACCCCACTACCACTACCTCACACACTCGGAGGTTACTCCACTTCTTGCAAGAACTGCAAGACACTCAACTGCTACTACGCACCAAAGTGCGAGAGCACCCTAGTCAATGATTTAACTTTAAGTATATGTGGCAAGTTATTACTAGTTGTTATTGTTGAGGCAAAAAAGTAATCTTAGTGTTAATTTCAAATTTGAACTAATAACAACTAACCACCTGTGATTTATTGTAAAAATGTTGTAAAAATGTTGTGGACGTAACATTTCTCTAAGTGAGTAATGCTATAACTACAAATTATTTTACAATATATTTTCAAATTATTGGTATGATAAATTCTTACTAGTTTTAATCTGGACCCACTACTAACAACACTTTTTTTACTTATCAATAACTATTCACCACACTAGTTTTAATATGGACTGTGTAGGTTTTTAGACCCTTAAACAATTGATTAAACCTAGGTAATTAGCCAAGTTGTTACTTAGTCCAATTAAACAAGTCTAGGTTATCACAATATAAAAGATCAAATCATGCAAAGCAGCGGAAAATAAATAACACAAGATATGATCACCCAGGAAAACCAAACCGGTAAAAAACCTGGGGAGGATTTAACCTAGCTATCCTCAAGGTAAAAAGCAAATCCACTAGAAAGAATCGAAGTTCATACAATAAGACTTACAAGCCCCCACGCTCGACTTCTTATTGCTACCAACCAGTAGAACTTACTGACACGACCACGTGCAAGCTCCGAATCCACGGACTCCTTCTTTCTTTGGCTTTTGCAAAACACAAACACCCCCGTTTGTGACTTTGAGATCCCACTCAAAGGTTTAGCAACACAAACTCTCCTGTTTGTGACTCCAAGACCACCCTTGAAGGTTTAGATCATCAACACCTTTGATGACAAGAGAAGGTAGCAACTTCAACAATACTGGATCTTGAGATTCTTCAGGGAATAGCACCGGTAGAAGACATAAGAGAGCTTTTTAGGAACAAAACCCTAAATACAAAAGAGACACACTCTTTTCTCTCTGAAAAGCCACACAAAAACGTGCTTAGGGTTTTCTTTATATACTAGGAGAAGTAGATTAGAAACCCTAATCCTAAATGGGCTTGAACTGCTGTTTGGGCTTAATTAAAATTCTGCAGATACGACTTTCGATCGATTGAGCTTGTCTTTCGATCGATCGAACTAGACAGATTATGAAATCTTCTTCCTGCAGCTTGTATGTTCTTGAATCTTGACTTGAATCACATTGAGCATTGTCTAATAAAACCTATAGACTCTAAGATCTATATCTAGACAAGTTTATGTTCACGATTTGCCAATTGTTCTAAACATTTAGAACCTAACAGATTGCCATGTCAGCTTGCTTATATATTTGATTTGAAGATAATGATTGGGAAAGTAGACACGACTAATAATATCATCTTAATCAAGACAACAAAAATGGTAAATTTAATGGCCCTACGATTCAATCCTTGGATTATAACATTAGTATTCCAAACAGCCTAAAACATGGTTTCTAGTAGCAACCACAAACTTATATTGGCATGAAAATAGAACCTACCTTATAGCCTTAAACAACTGCCAATACTCTCCCATAGAACCCATTTCATTTTTAATTCGGGAGTCTCAAAGAAAAGAAGCAGACAACTAAGATAGCTTAGCTCAGTTGTACATCTCCACAAGAAGCTGATATATGGTCATCTATAAAGAAGTATGAAATCTCAATTCCCTTTCCCACCTGGAAACCAAAAAAGAAATCCTGTTGCTCCTACAATCCACTTTACTCAAACCCCTATAATGCTGAAGATGCCAGTTGGGGGTCTGTTGACAAGAACTGAGAATGTCACAGTGGAGAGTCGAGACATAAGCTGAAGTCTATCTTGCCCTGTAACCAAATCCGTTAAAACACACAGAAATTTGACAAATGTCACTTCTCCCATTCGTAAACATAAAAAAAAACAAAAAAACAAAAGAGATCATCCAAAATCCAAATCCAAATCAACATTCATGTATCACGAGTTTCAATTTGCCGTTCTTCTCAATAGACCCATTTTACTGGCTACCATTGTGTACTTATTTTGAAAAAGATATTTAAAAAAATAAAAAAAATCAAGAAAAAGGCTAACATATGAAAGAGTTTTTTTCCCTCCCAAACTTTCAAAGGTAAGAAAAGTTAGTTTCACACAATAGTGAAGTAATTTGTATATGTTTGAAATTTTACAAAAGCTTCTTCTCAATTTATATATATATATATATATATATATATATAAATTGAGAAGAAGCTTTTGTATATATATATATATATATATATAAAGAAATTCATTAATAATTACAAATAACTGTACATTGGAGGCATTTAAGCTTTGTGCACAAGGTGGAGTCTCCTCCAATTACATATAATTCCCACCAAATTTAAAGCAAATGACAAATGATTCTAATCCATACTATTATATTAAGGAAAAAAGAAGAAGTTTTAGACCATTTTATGATGCTATACTATTTCTTACTTATCACCAAATTTTGTGGATCCATTACTCTTAGGTTGGTGGATTGCACAAATTATCTATTTTCTGAAGTTCCTAATGTTGCTTAAATTTTGTTATTATCAATGTAAGACTTGTACAGATTATCAAAAATAAAAGTGCAATACTTGTGCAGAGTGCACACCAGAAATCTAAGTCATATGCTTAAAAGACCATTCCATAATTATGTTTATTATAATATTTTTCAACAAGCTAATAAGACCTATAAGCATATGTAAATGAGTTGATGTGCTGCAGTAAATTTTAGACTTCCCAACACAATTCATGTTTCATCAACTCCAAATACAAATACAAATCTCCCTCTTCCCTCATTAAACTTGAAAATGACTTATGTGCAAGTCCTTTCACGGTCTCCAAAGTAGGCTTCCTAAATTTTCTTCCATAACCCATTTCCTATCTCATTGACTCCCACATCAGATGTTTACTAAATGGATCTTGGGTTTATAAGTGATTATGAGGACCCTATTTACAACTTGACTAGTCGTTTTGGCTAATAAGCGCAGATGTGGCTAGCACTTTCCTTTGGTTGTTACAATAATTATCCACACGTGTAATTCAAGCTTCAAGCTACCAATTTTGAAACAGAAATCTATTCAATCCTAGTTGGCATCTATCATTCAACAGGTTGACATCTCCTTTTGGGGGCTCTTTTTCTATTATATGCCAAAGAGTACTATAAACCAAAAAGGGAAATGGGTGTGTGGAAGGAGGAAAACAATGGGATGATCAAAAGGCATGAATTAGTTGCTAGCCTATAAAAAGTGTGGCTTATACATACAATCTGCAACATTCTGAAATTGTGGTAGTTAGTTTTAAAAGAAACGAGATAGGAAGCTCTCATACTTATGAGATCTGCATATGCAATTTAAGAGAAAATTAGGGCCATATCAGTTAAACAAATCTACTTACAATTTATTCCTGTAAAAATAAAACAACCCAAACCTGAAGATAGAATTCCGTAATATCTCCAAGTGAAAATAGAAGTCATAATGATGTCTATAGTTCTAGTTCCAAATTGCTAGCGTTTTCTTTCATCACATTTTCTGTTGCTTGTTTCATACGCTATTTTAGACTTTTTTTTTGGGGGGTTGGGGGGGGGGGGGGGGGGGGGGGAGGGGAAGGGGATTGTTAGAGAAGACTAAAATGCTTCAAGATTAAACAAAGAAACTAGTGTTTCTTTTGTTGACCTTAAATTCATTTAAGTGCTAGAGATCATAAGAGACTATAATAATTTCTAAAGTTCTAGTTCCAAATTGCAGAACATTTTCTATTGCTTGTTTTGTTTGGGGATTTTAGGAAAGAATTTGGGGGAGATCTTAGACATATTCATAGTCGCTTTAATTAGTGGATTGTATTTAGGATAACATCAAATGACAATGTTTATTCATTTATAGACCGATTATTTAACCAACTTCATACACCTTTGTATGAAAACCAAGGGCGTCAACACTAAGCGGAGAAAAGAAAATAAATCCTTAGTTCAACTCCTCAGCCTGATAAAACTCTCCTCCACTAAGCCTTAAACCTTTAAAATAAATAAATAAAACACTTAGTTCAAGTCCTCAGCCTGTAAAGATGAATAGAGACTTTGGCATTAAAAATCAAGAGTGAGAGGATCACATAAATGCCTATAAGGAAAAAAAATGGGCAGTGGGTTAGAGTAAGAAGAAGAATAGACATCAAAACAAAGGAAACCAAAATAGTATACCTTAAAAAAAAAAAAAATCCTTAGTTCGGAGTCTTGAAGTTTGAATAAAAAGAAAGGACTAACCAAGATCTTATGCAGAAAATGAACTAAAAGCAAATCCAAGGAGCAAAAAACTAAAAAAAAAAACAAACTAAAAACAAAATTGTTAGTCTGGAGTCAGCAAAGTTTGAATAAAAAGAAGGGCTAGCCATGAGTTCTAACTTTTACACAACATCTTAAGCAGAAAATTTATTAAAAACATGTCCAACTAGTAAAAAACCAACCCAGACATAAGATTTCTCACTTGGTAGAAGCATTGCTACATGTTTATTTGAATACCCTGCAAAAGAATAAAATGTGTGATTATATATATTGTGCAAATACGAGAACATGAATCTTCTAACAGAACATGATATAGAATTTTCTTCAAACAAATGATGATACAGAATTAGTATGTCTCAACAAGTTGTACTTGTGAAAGTACAACCAGGACAAAATAAATACCAATACACTACACACAAACAATTGGAGGGAAATCAGCATTGGAAAATGGCTTTAACCATGCAAAAGTCTAGGCAGGTGATCATAGCATTAAGGCCTCAATTGCCCTTTTTTTTATTATCACAATCACCCAATTCATCTACATTTTAAGACAATTAAAATCATAAAACAGTATTAAAAAAAAAAAAAAAGAACCATTATTTTCCCCATTTTTGAAGGGAGCAAAATCTATTAGTAAGATTTCTATTCTTCCTAACAAATAAATGCTTACTTCTGCCAAATTGAATAGGCCTCAGCTGCCAAAGACCACTCTTCACCTCCAAAATCCCATAAAAAATATGCTCACCTAATTATACCAATAATTCAAATTCAGTACAAGTAATCTCTATACTATGATCAAGTAGATGTCAATCTTCATCAATATAAAATTATAATATCCATCTTGGATTTACTTGTCCACTAAACAGAACAATTTAATGCTTTTTTTTTCCTAGAATAATTTCAAAAACTTCTTTGCCCATAAAAGGAATAGAACTCAGCAACAGATCAAATTACTAGTTTCTTTTATTAATTCTGTTCTTTTCTTTGCATAACTATATCCTTCCAAATTGGCTTAGTACCCCTTTATTAATTAGCACGTTAATTTAGAGAAAGAGAACAAGAAGTGACAAAGATGTAAATCAAAGAATACAACTAAAGAGGGAGACATACTCTGGTATTCAAAAAAGGTGATGCAAAGGAAAACAGAATCATAGGTTAATTTGATCAAGAGGTTCTCATTTTCTTCTACTATGGATATGGGTTAAAGCCAAAATCATAGTTTGCAGATTGATTGGCCATTGTAGCGGAAGCCAAATCAAACCCAACTCCAACAGTTGAGTCAAATCCCAAAACCAAGTCAGACCCATTTGAATCATATGGGCAATTGATGACAAAACCAAATCACAGCCATCATTGCTTGAATGCACTGAAGATGGTCCCACTAGAAGTGGAGAAAGAAGATAGTAAAGGTGCAAGCTCTGTGTCAATTGTCATCAGAGCTATCATCAACATTTTCAGAGTAGTTAGAGTTGTCATCAACATTTTGAGAGTTGTCATCAATGATAACAGAATTTGGAGGATGACAAATGCATTCTGCATGTACCCCCATCCTTGCAATCACAGGAGCGAATTTTCCATTTCTACTACTCCACCAAGAGATTTTACATGAAACCTCAACAAGATTCTGATCACCTTGCATCATGTTTCTGAAATACTGTTGTAATTGGCTATGAGAAACACTGCAAAACCACAAATGATCACACTTCAGATCATAAAAGTCCACCCCCATCGTGAAAGGTTGCGTATGACCGTTGGTGAAAACGTTGACATCACAATCCCAACAGATTACATCATCACGAATAGAACCATACTTATCATTATTAGCATAACTATCCTTCAATGGAACTAGATGAAAAGCCAAACAAACCGCAATGGTTGGAAATTTAGGACCAATCCAAAATGATATGGAACTTTCAATACTTTGATGGTTGAACCACTTTGGAATCTTCTTTCCTGTTACTATAATATTATATGACTCTCTATAATCCCTTATAGAATTCATCAGAAACTCATGTAGAGTGCGTGAGGGCTTGAAGAGGGAGAGGGAGTAATCAATCTTGGAAGAGCAACCAATCTTGGAAGAGTAATCAATCTGATGCGATAATTTGCAACGTGAATAAGAATCCATTAATATGTTGTCTCCATATTTTGTATTTTGTGGAAGCTCTAACTTTCTTCTAAGCTGCATGCAATTTGGAAATTAAAGAAATTGAAATTTAGCAAATCCAGTAATGTATTTGCAAAGGTAACCAAAATTGTTTCTATTATTACTTTAAGAGAGAAGGGTACCTGAAGGAATAATTCTCTTACTGATTCTGAATTCAATGAGATGCAATTTATTGCCCATACTTCTCTTATACTTTCTAGAAGCTTTGGAATTTTCTGAAGTAACTTGGAATCCCTAATCTGAAGCAATTGTAATCTATTGAATTTGACAATGCTTTCTTGGAGGCTCAAATCTTCACTCCCCAATAATGAACAATTCTTTGAGGGGGTATAACAAGAAGTCAACTTTTGTAGAAAATTCAACCTTAGAAAACCATAATTTGACAAATATTGTTGCAAATGGTCATAATCATGAAGCCTGAGTATGCGAAGCTGTTGCAATTGATCGAGGCTTCTTGGAAGATGGCACAAATTGAAAGAACCAAAATCTAATTGCTCAAGCCCAGTGAGATTCCTAAATGATGGAGGAAGCTCTCTAATGGAAGTGTGTGCCAAACATAGATACTTTAAATTTTTCATTTCTTGTGGAATATCGGGCAACCTGTTAACCCTTTCGCACCGAAAAAGACTTAAAAGTTTAAGAGACTTCATTGAGATGCAGCTTGGAAGAATTCGAAGTTTAAAGCAACCCCCCGAGATCCAAGCCTTCAAGCTTAGCAAAACATCCAATAGAGTCATGAAGCTTGACTAATTTTTTACATTCACGGAGATCCAATTCCTTTATGTTGGGGGTGGCACTCAATAAGTTCAGTAATTTTCTAATGTATTGACAAGATCTGAAATTCATATATGTCAAGCTTTTACATTGTAACCTCTGTAGGGAAAAAAATAAATCAAAATTTAACTTCAGCGAATGTTAAAATATAGTTTAATGAAGTTATGTAATAATTTATAAATAAATAAAAATAATTATACCTCGAAAATCTTGTCCAATATAACGGGACTTTGTGGCATGTTAAGTACAACAAGGTTGTGAGGACGAAAATTGGATGGTAGGGAAGATGAAGGAAATCTAGACCAATCAAGCACCCTTAATCCACTGGGAAGATATTCAAGATCTCCACAAGTATCAACATTACTAACCAAAAGGAACTTGAGATTTCCCATCTTCTCAAAACAGTTAGCTTTTAGTTGCAACTCTGTTGGTTCAGGCGAGATTATTGTTATGCCTCGAATGTTATCAGATCCCTAATTGAACAAAACATTTAGTGAATCACATCATACAAAAGAATTCACTAAAAATATAATAACTATTAAATTTTAACCATGTTGACAAACTTGAATTTTCTTTCATAAATAAAGAAAAAATTATATCAAGGAAAAACCAAAAAACAAAGTCAATAAATTTTCCCTATGAAAAAAAGTAAAAAGGTGAATCAAACGAAGTTATACCTTATTTTCCATTAGTACTTCAAAAGCATCCTTATAACACCATAGTCTGCTACGCAATCCAAGTATTTGTGGTGATTCTTGTCGAACAATCTCTCTACCCATTTGTTGTAGCAAGTCATGCATCCATAATTTTTTAAATTGATCAACAGTTACGAGACACTTATCTATAAGATTTTTAATACCAATAATTGGATATAGATTGCAAGAATTTAGTATATCTATAACATAATCCTTGTAAAGACCCTTGAAGAAACATGCAAGATCGAGAAAAATATCTTGCTCCGTTTCATCCAATCCTTGATAACTTACTTGGAGTACTTTTTGAATATCTCTGTCAGGAATCATTTTATACTTATCTAATGCACTTTTCCATTCCATTTCACTTCTTCCATGCAAATTTGCACCAATTATTGATAGAGCTAATGGAAGGCCCTTGGCATAACATATAACTTGATCAGTAAGTTTTATATAATCTTCCTCGGGTTTGTTTTTATGAAAGGCATGCATACTAAATAGTTCAAGAGCTTCATGATCATCTAATTCCTTAAGCTCATAAGTCGAATGATGTATTCTTAAAGTTTGTAAGAAATGTTTATTTCTTGTTGTTATAATTATTCGACTTCCAGAACCAAGCCAATCAAATCCTCCAATCAATCTTTCTATTTGGTAAAATTTATCCACATCATCAAGAATTAGAAGAATTCTTTTATTGTGATGTATGTTCTTTATCGCAATGGTTCCTTTCGATTCATTGCACACCTTTAGTTGTCCATTCATCCGTAGGCTCTCACGAAGAAGTATCTCTTGTAGTTGGATAATGCCATCAAATGTCCCTGACTTGTCTCTAACATTTTCCAAAAAGCTGCTTCCTTCGAAATGATCTAATATTTTGTTATAAACAGCTTTTGCAATGGTTGTTTTACCCACTCCACCGGGGCCATACATACCTAACATACGAACATCATTTGACCCAATTTCTAATTGCAATATTATGGCCTCTGCGCGAGTATTTATTCCAACAGGGTATTGAGCAACAAATAATGGCATCCGATTTAATTTAAAATTTGAGATCTCTTCAACAATTTCTTGGATAAATTCAAATTCAGCACGACTGTCATTCACAAAGCATACAAGACATGTAAACAATTAAATTATAAAATTCAAATATGAACCTAAACTAAATTCAAGATGTTCAATTTGAGCATTACAATTTACCACCACAGATTTTTCTAAGAACTATATCTTTATTGGGAATTTTCTAATTATTGGTTTTCTAGGAAATTAGCTTTAAGTTTTGGCAAGAAGTCGCATGGAAAATCCAGTTAGACAAGAGGCACAAGTTATTGAAATCCCACTTTTAATTCTTGAACAAAATTATTAAGAATTTCTTCTAAAAAAATTTTAAAACACATATTAGATAAACTCCTTATTATTTGGTAAGATAATCTAATATTATGTTATTTTATTTTTTCTATTGACCCATAACTAACTGCCTTAGTAGAAGGTATGATAAAAAAAATTCTTAATTTGGAAAAACTTAAAAAAGGAAAAGGACAATCATCATATAGTAGAAGTTGTTTAACAATAAAATCTACTGCTAATTACAAAACCATTAAAACTTTTCTTTAATGAGAAAACCATTAGAACTTGTAAAATATAAAAGTAGTCATTAGATATAGGAACATACTCATGCTTGTAATGCCAACCAGATATATTTGCAACTTCATATAAAGCTTTTCTCCATCTCTGCAACTTCTTGTTATCCTTTAATTTTTTTTCATGTTTAGATAATGCTTTTCCATACTTTCCTTTTTGGTTGCGAAGTTTTGATGGACTTACGTTGTAAAAAACCGGTCGCACTAATTGGTCATTATTCTTACACTCGATAATTTTAGCGAGTTCATCCAAGCACCATGTGGAGGAGGCATAGTTTTCAGAGAATACAATTATTGAAATCCTTGAGCTTTCAATGATTTGGAGAAGACTTGTAGAAATTTGTTCCCCCCTTTGAAGGTTATCATCAATAAAGGTGTTAATACCTTGTTGACACAAAACATTATACAAATGGCCTGTAAAACCAAGACGGGTATCTTCACCTTTGAAACTCAAGAAGACATCAAACTTCTTGGGTTGGTGGGTGAAAGAAGAAGATGAGGCTCCTTCGCTAGTGACAAGAGCCATCAAGATTTATGAACAGACAATTGTAAAGATCTGAAAGGAGGAGAAAGAAAACTGTGAAGGGGTTGTCAATATAATTCAAGAAAGTGAATGACAAATTAGGAAGAGGGTGAATGCAAGCAAGAGGATCCTTTAAAGGTGGCTTGCTTTGGGTGTGACCACCAACTCTTTGAACTTTTAAGTGCCATATTGATACTTTTACATTGCTTATGTTATGACTAGGCGGTGTTTGGTACATGCATTTAAAAACTGAAAATTGTTGTTTGAAAACATATGTGGAAATACGTGTGGGTGAAAAAATATGTGAAAATACGTGTAATGTTATTTAAAAACTAAAAATTGTTATTTGAAAACATGTACCAAACACCCCTTAAACTCTTTGAACTTTCCAACAACCATACTGACGCCTTTTTCATTTTCATTGAAATATCATGCAAGTTTCCGTGTGAAACCTAAAATAAATCTTTGAACTTTCTTTGTGGTCAAACGGAATGGAAATTTCGTATCTTATTAGTCAATCGAAAGTGAGATGTAATATCTATCAAACACTTCCCACTTTCCATAATTGTTCATTTTCTGGAGTTGAAAAAAAAAAAAAAAAAACCATTTTCTATTTTAGCATCTTGAAACTGTTTTTTTTTTTTTTTTTTTTTTTTTTTTTTTTAATTTATTTATAATTTTTTGATGATTGAGAGAGGAACCTGGCTCTCCTAATTAAGGATAGCATACTATATTACTAAAAAAAAGAGGGTTACATTCACAATATTTTCACAACAAATCATAGATGGTAAGTAGTTATTGGTTCTAATTTAAATCTATAACTTAAATTATTTTTTTGCCTATCTATTACAACCAATTACAACATGTCACTTAGAATTTATTATGAAAATGTTATGAACATAGCATTTTTCTATTAGTTAATATGTATTTGAAAGAGTTTATTTTTATAGGCTTATTTTACTTTGAAAATAAATTAGGCAAAAAACGAATAAATTGGAGAAAAAGAAAAAACCCTCCCGACAATTGTGATAATGTTGTTTTTAATTAAAAAACCAAAGGCCCAACATAGACCCATAAACAAAGTTCAAAGGGAAGTCTAGCACACGTGTTTGACTTTCTGGAAAAGTAACCTCTTTAGTCTAGCACGCGTTTTTTTTAAGTAGAGTTTTTCTTTTTCCTTGACACTGATGGTGGAAAGAAGAGAGAAGGGAAGGGAAATATTACTATATTAGCTTTCCTTTATTTGGTTAAGAGAGAAGAAAAATGAAAAAGTGAAGAAAGTGGAATCCAACCAGGCCTATATTTTTACAATTTGCCCAATATTATGGATAGGAATGTTTATCATAAAATATTTTATGATGTGTGAAGTTTAGGGCGACTGAGTAGAGAGGAGTTATTCAATAATGAGGGTGTCAAATTGACAAATAATTTGATAATGGGATTGCTGAATTGAGAGTAAAAATAGGAGGGAATTGTAAAAGTAGAAGATAGAACACATGATTCAGTAATGGAATAACTAAAATTCTGTTTCAATTTTTCTCTCTTGCCCAAACTTGAAACCTCACTGTCTTTATTTATTTATTTTTTGGTAGAAGATGGAAATTTATTAAAACTAAAGAGCTAATCTGAGTTTCAGGACAAGTTTTATTGACATGTAGACCATTTAAATATTGGACTATCATACATCACAAAATCACTAGTTTGGATAGTGCTCATCCTAGCTAATTTGTTCCCACATTTGTTGGCTTCACGAAATAGTGGTTGATCCGAACCTAGGGAAGGGAAACCAATATCCTGCAATCATCTACAAGGAAGAGACAACATGGTTAGAGTAATTGGAATTAGCTAGCAAATCAACACAAATAGTGGGCTTGCATTTTGTACAGTTCTTCATAAGTTAGTCTACCATCACTTGCTCTTGGATACCAAGTGAAGTTTTTCTTTTTCCTACAAAATACCCCTCTTTTTCCTTGAGATTCCACAAAATCAATTCCACCTGCCACACAATAATTTTTTTACAAAAAGTCACTTAAAAAGGGAAAAGGGGATGTGTGAACTGAAAAGTCCATTAAAAGATTTAGTGCATAGAGCTTTATTTTATACCAATGTGCCATCTAAAGAGCAAAAATATTAACCATTAATCCTTTTCACCTGTAGATAAAATTGTATGCCCTAACATGAACACAAAGAAGTCCCTTTACTATCATATATGCATTATAAGATAAAAACGTGCAACACATGAGATTCGATGTTAAAGCTTCAATGAATTTTTGTTTTGGGACAATTATCAATTGAGAATGTATTTCATTAACACACAACGCAATCAACCATAACCATGTGCAGGACCTCCTAGCAAAAACAAATTCAATTCCCTCCCCCCCCCCCCCCCTTTTTCCAATTTCAAGAAAATATGGCCATATTATCTTGATCATTTTCAATAAATAGTACCAAGATATTATTGTGGAAATACGAATCTTGATTAATTTTGATAGAAACTTTTATCTACCTCATAGAATTCTCTCTATAACATCTTATGTGTTTTCTAGTACTTTTGAATGGTTAAGTCTAGCTCTTGCATATCGATTTTATCCAAGTCTTTTTTTTGAAGCCAAACTCATTTGTCATTTATTGCTGAATATGAGTACAATCAAATTACAAAGCTTCCATGGCTCAAATGGAGGAGAATCCTCTAACCAAATCAGTTCATCGTCTACATATCTAACGTACTGGGCCACTGAATTTGCACTACGCTTGAGAAAGCCAACCGTGTACCATCCAAGTCCCTGAAGCTAGCATTGTATATTGTTCAGAATGTGACCCAATGGACAACTCTGTGAAACCTGCATCAATTGCAAATTCCAAAGCTTTCCTACAAGCCATGATTTCTGCTTCCTCGCTATCTATAACACCCATAATTTTGATATCAATTTAATTATTATACGTAAATTAAAAAGGAGGCCTACAATTAAATGGATTTAATTGATTTGGACCTAAGATATTAAAGATAAGATAAATACTATGGAATATGAAGCCCAAGTGAGGTGGCATAAGTAAATATATGGGCCTTTATAAGCTTTTAAAAATCCTAGCCTTTTATCTCTTAAGATACACGTATATATATAAAAGATTTTATTTTGTTTTAGCTGCAACACACGATTGAACAACTTATTTTTTCCTGCTTTGCGGCTGAATGTGAGATTGCAGCAGGTATGGTTTCCTTTTGCTCTAAATTTAGGGAGTTGAATATTCAATAGCTAGACTTGTCCCACGTTTGCAAGAAAGAGCTGTGCTTGAAGTTACTTTAGTATCTAATAGGATAATAGGCATCACTTTATAAAACCTAACCTATCAATATATTAAAAGAAAAAGGACTTCTAGGCATGTGTTTGACCTATCAATCTCCACCTATCCTTATATTAATGGAGAAGATGACTTATAATTGTTATTATATTGGAGTAAGAATGATGCATATAGCCTTTTTGTTTTCCCCTATTCTCCTTGTCAAATATGGTATTGACCTTTCAGCCACTAGCAGGTTGAAATGCCTTCTTAAAACAAGAAATTTCCAACAAAGAAAATATCTAGATATTTCTTATACCCTTTCCAATGACATCAAAATAATGCTTTCATTGTCTTTCTATATTAGCAAAGAAAATGTCCACTAACTAGGAATGAAATTGGGCAGTAGAAAGGGAAAGAAATTTGAGCAAAACTAGGCCCTACATAAAGTTTGAATTATAAGGCAGCCTCAGTACCGCAATCAGAGTGGTAGGCTTTAATATTGATAGATTAAACTATTTAAATGTGAAAACTGATTTTAAGTGGGAAATTCGTGTATTGATGAACCTATTTTTGGTGTTGCTAGGTTCTAATTCTACTAATTTAGTGTGACTCAAGGGTGGTTGATTTCATATTTTTGCAAATAAGAGGTAAGTGGTGTTTACTAATTTTGGGGGTTTTCCCAAAATAGTGTTGATTATCAAACTATTCTCATATCAAGAAATATGTTAATATTCTATATATAAATTGATATTTTATAAATGTTTGATGTGCACATTGACTATTTGTTTTATGAAAAACTTGTGAGACAACCTGAATTTATTTAATCTTGTATGTGTGAATATATATTTATATTTTTGAGAATTATGAATGGATTATTTTTGTGAACATATTGAATATGTTTTGAAAACCTATGGCAAGTTGTGATTAAAAGCTTAGTATTGTATTTAGTTCTTAGCAAGGGATAATCATATTGCAGCTAGTCCTTAGCAAGGGACGGTCTCAGAAAAAGGGACAGTGCACATTTGATAGTTCCTTAGCAAGGGAGTATACTATTGAGGATCAAAAAAGGAAGCTCCTTAGCAAGAGAGTGCACCTTTAGGTTCCAAAGAAGCCACCCCTAAGAAGAGGTATGAAAAGGAGATTCTAGTCCCAAAAATGGGACATCACAACCCTGTCAACGGGGCATAAACGTTGACTACGAGAAAAACCTAGGAAATTATATATATATATATATATATATATATATATATTATGATGGCTCACAATATAAGATAATTTTTTATGTGAAATATTTGATAACAAAATGTTAGGACATATGTGATTCAATGTTAGGAACATATGTCAACATTTTATGTAATTGGTTAATCCTTTGACAAAACACACTTTACTTGTACTTGGATAAATTTAGGATGTGTTTAATGCTTCAAGAAACAAGGTTTCAAATTCAAGCGTTAAAGCCATGCAAGTTTGTCCAAGAATCAAGTGAGAAAGTGCAAGATTTTAAATCTCGATAGATAGCTCGACAACTAGCATCTATCGAGGTTTAAAAAGCTACTGAAGCTTGTGGCTCGATAGCTAGCTCGATAGATGGCTATCTATTGAGGTTTATGAAATCTAGTTTTTTAGAGTTGATTTCAATCCAATCCGTGAATGTATATTTGGGTTTTCTTTTCTCACAACCCTAAATATATATAAGGATTATTTTGAGGGTTGTAAAAGGTTATAGAAGTTGCACAAGAGCACAGTTCCACAAGTATGAAGAAAGGTGTGACTGGAAACCTAGTTTGCCCTAGTTCTTCTTTCTCTTCAAGAAGCTGTTGTGTTTGTACACCGTAGGGTTTTGTGACCAAACAACTTCATGATCTTCATCATGTGATGAACAAAAAAACTTTGTAGCCAACATCCTTCTCAAGTTGAATAGACTATTATTGTTTATGATTTTGGGGCGTTACAATTGTGGTATCAGAGCTTAGGATATGATTCTGTAGACACTTGAAAACTAGGTTATGATCCTATAGACACTTGAAACTAGGTTATGATCTTAATTTTTTTGATAGAGCAATTGGTATCTAGGTTATGTTTGATGAGATATTTTAAATAATTTTGGTAATGTTACTTCTTATGTTTAGTAGTAATAAATATTGCACCAAAAAATTTCTCGATTTCTTTGTTAACTAGGTATCATACCACCCAAAAAGAAGAGAGTAGCTAATTCTAATAATGAGGAACCTATTGTTAATTTGCGAAGGTCAACCAAAGCAAAGGTTGATACTGAGGCTGAAGTCACTCAAAACTTGAGAGATAATAAACATCCTAGGGTGACACGCACTAATCTTTTGGATGAAGTTGCTGCCTGATTGTTGGACAGGTTGACCCAAGCTGCTAGTAGAGGCGCAGATAGAGTAGAGGCAAGGGCTAGTTGCTCTTTTGAGACTTTTATGAAGCAAAATCCCCCATTCTTTTGATGGGAAGCCAAATCCCACAGAAGTTGAGAACTAGTTCTTGCAGATGGAGAAGTTGTTAGAAGCTTTAGATTGCACTGACTCTTAAAAGGTGCGGTTTGCAACTTTCAAGTTGATTGGAGAAGCTGAGCGTTGGTGGAGATCAACTAAAGCCATTTTGGAGGGAATGGACACTGAGAAAAACCCCATCACTTGGGAGAAATTTAAAGGGGTTTTCTATGATAACTACTTCCTTGAGGTGGTTCGGGAACGAAAAGAGAGGGAATTTGCTGATTTGGTGCAAGTACAATTGTTGAGCAATATGTAGCTAAATTCATCGAGTTATCTCGCTTTGGACCCCACTTAATCCTTACTGAGGCGAAGAAAGCAAGCAAATTTCAAAAGGGGTTGAATGAGAGACTTTGACACCATCTGATTGCATCAAGGGTTGATAATTATGCAGAGTCAGTTAAGAGAGCTATGAGTCTGGAGGAAGATTTCAAGAACAATGTTAGGAATGAGAACCCACCTAGAAACACTGGACAAACAGGCTTTCGACAAGACAATGCTTAAGGTCATTGGAACAAGAAAGGATCTGTTGGGAGGTCTGGGAGTAATTCATCATCAAATAAGCCAGAAAATAAGAATCCACCCCAGAATGCTCAAGGTAGAAGTTTGAATGCTTACCTTATGTGTGGAAAGTTTCGTGGAGATAAGACATGTTTCTTTGAAGGAAAGGCTTGCTATAATTGTGGGAAGATAGGACACTTAGCTAGAAACTGTACATCTCCTTAACAAAACTCAATAGCACAACCTAGAAAGGATGACCAGAGGAGGAAGGCACAAGGGAGAGTGTTTGCACTCACACCACAAGACGTTCAAGTTTCAGATACTGTGGTTACAGGTATCCTCCCATTATTCTCAAACTTTAATAAAACTCTATTTGATTCTGGATCTACACACTCTTTTATCTCCTCTCGATATGCTAAGTTATGTGATAAGAAACCTGGACTTATGGATTATGACTTTTCTGTGGCCACACCTATGGGTGATTCTTTGGTGTGTGATTCTATGCTTAAGTCTTGTGTCATCCAAATTGAGGATAGGGAAATTTTAGTAGACTTAATTTTGATGGACATGTATGACTATGATGTAATTTTGGGAATGGACTGGTTGGCGGCTTATCATGCTAGTGTAGATTGTTTTAGAAAAGAAGTGGTGTTTCGGCCTCTAGGAGAACCCGAATTTCGGTTTAAGGGCTCTAGGATGCATGCTTTACCTAGGGTGATATCAACCCTTCGAGCTAAGCGTTTATTATGGAAAGGATGCCAAGGGTACCTAGCTCATGTGGTGGACACTAGGAAAGAGGTATTGAAATTGGATGATGATATCGCTCCGAATTAGTAAGGTGGATGGCCTGGCTTCGGTGGGCTATCGAAACGGTTGAAGGCCTACAAGGAACAAAACACAATCAAAGAGGAGACCGGAGAAGACCGATCGAACCCCCTCTGATGGAGAAGTTAGTCTCGCAGAGAAGGAAGTTCCAAGTATTTGGGAAAATTGTCTCAGAAAAATCTTACCGCTGTCGGGTTCAGACCGGTCCTTTATATAGGGAGCCTGGGACGGTTATTTGTCCAATAACCTCCCCAGGATTTGTGGAAGCCAACAAGTCCGGAGTTAACTTCCTCAATGGCTACAAAACTGTAACCGCTAACGGAAGTTAACTTATTTGAAGGATCTGTTGAGATAATTGCGGGTTTAGTCGAAAGTTCTAAGTGTTGCGCTTTCGTCCGTCTGGTGTAGGACGGTTTGGTCGTCCAAGGATAGCTGATGATTGTTCATGGACGACCGTCATGGACGAGCATGTCGTCCATGGGAGACTTAAATTATAGAGTGGTGCTATTGTCTATGAACGTTTTTCCTTCTTCTGGGTTGACTCTTCGATCAACCTGCACTATAGGCTCTGGACGATCCATTTGGACGAGCTGGAGATGGATTATTTTCTACTTCTCTATCAGATGATATCCCTATTGTGAGGGAGTTTCCTGATGTCTTTCGTGAAGACCTACGAGGGATACCTATAAATAGGGAGATTGAATTCTCCATTGATTTGCTCCCTGGAACTTCTCCTATATCGAAAGCACCATATAGGATGACACCAATTGAACTAAGGAACTCAAGGAACAATTACAAGAACTCCTTGATAAAGGGTTCATCAGACCAAGTGCATCTCCTTGGGGTGCACCAGTTTTATTTGCGAAAAAGAAGGATGGGACTATGAGGTTGTATATTGACTACTGTGAGTTAAACCGGGTTACTGTGAGAAACAAATACCCTTTCCCTCGTATTGGTGACCTATTTGATCAATTGCAAGGGGTACAAGTCTTCTCTAAGATTGACCTTCGTTCTGGGTATCACTGGTTGAAAATCGAGAGTGAAGACATACCTGAGACAGCTTTTAGGACTAGGTATGGGCACTATGAATTCTTGGCAATGCCTTTTGGATTGACCAATACTCCTGCTACATTTATGGACTTGATGAATAGGGTGTTTCATAAGTACCTAGACCACTTTGTTATTGTTTTTATTGATGATATTCTAATTTTCTCCAAAAGTATGGAATAACATGAAGAGCACTTGAAAATTGTTTTTCAAATTTTGAGGGAGAAGAAGCTATATGCGAAGTTTAAAAAGTGTGAATTTTGGCTTGATCAAGTGGTGTTCCTAGGGCATGTGATATCTGAGGCAGGGATTCTGTAGACCCTAGTAAGGTTGAAGCTGCTGTGATTAATTGGGCAAGACCGATGAATGTGAGTGAGGTTAGAAGCTATTTAGGCCTTGCTGGCTATTATAGGAGGTTTGTAGAGGGATTTTCCCATATTGCAGTCCCATTGACTCAACTAACTCGTAAGAATGCTAAGTTTGTGTGGACAGAAGAATGTGAAAAGAGTTTTCAAGAACTTAAGCAAAAGTTGATCACTACACCAATACTAACCATCCCTAGCAACTTGGGAGGCTTTGTCATTTATAGTGATGCTTCAAGAAAAGGGCTTGGTTGTGTGTTGATGCAGCATGGTAAATTCATAACTTATGCTTCCCGTCAATTAAAGAGTTATGAACAAAATTATCCCACTCATGACTTGGAGTTAGCTACAGTGGTCTTTGCATTGAAGATTTGGAGACATTATTTGTATGGTGAAAAGTGTGAGATTTATACAGATCATAAGAGCTTGAAATACTTCTTTACTCAGAAAGAGTTGAATATGAGACAATGAAGGTGGCTTGAGTTGATTAAAGATTATAATTGCTCAATCAATTACCATCCAAGCAAGGCTAATGTGGTAACTGATGCACTTAGTTGGAAGTCCTCTGGTTTCTCAGCTGCCTTGTTAACTACTCAAAAGGAGATTATTAATGACTTGGAGAGGATGGGAATTGAAATTGGTATGGGTGATTCCCAAGCCTTTATGGCCAGTCTGACAATACAACCCACTTTGATTGAAAAGATTAAAATTTCACAGGTTGATGATGCATAAATTGTAAAGATCATAGGAGAAGCACAAGAAGGGAAGAGACCAGGATTTAATGTGTCTAATGATGGTGTTTTGAGGTATGGAAATAGACTTTGTGTGCCAAATGATTTTGCATTAAAGAAGGAGATTATTGAAGAAGCACATCGTACCCCATACTCAGTGCACCCTAGTAGCATTAAAATTTATCGTGACATTCGAGAAACTTATTGGTGGAATAACATGAAGAGAGAGATAGCTCAATTTGTAGAGCAATGCTTGACTTGCCAACAAATTAAGGCACTACATCAGAAACGTTCAGGATTGCTGCAACCACTTCCCATTCCCGAATGGAAGTGGGAGTATATATGTATGGATTTTGTGACTAGTTTGCCAAGATCTCCTAAGGGACATGAGGCCATTTGGGTAATTGCGGACAGGATGACAAAAACAGCACATTTTATTCCGGTTAAGATGAATTACTCACTTGATCAGCTAGCACAGATATATATTGATGAGATTGTGAGTCTTTATGGAGTTCTAGCATCAATTGTGTTTGATTGAGATCCAAGATTCACCTCAAAGTTTTGGGAAAGCCTATATTAAGCTTTGGGTACTAATCTTAGCTCTAGTATAGCCTTCCACCCACAAATAGATGGACTATCAGAAAGGATTATTTGGACTTTGGAGGATATTTTAAGGGCTTGTGTATTAGATTTCAAAGGAAGTTGGGAAAAATACTTGTCTTTAGTGGAATTTTCCTATAATAATAGTTACCACTCTAGTATTGATATGGCTCCTTATGAGGCTTTATATGGTAGAAAATGCAGGTCCCCATTGTGTTGGAAAGAGGTTGGTGAGAGAAAATTGTTGGGATCAGAAATCATTCAGATGACATTTGAGAAGATTAATCTGATTCATGAAAGGTTGCAAACAGCACAAAGTCGACAAAAGAGTTATTATGACAACTTGAGAAGGAAAGTAGAATTTGAAGTTGGAGATATGGTATTTTTGAAAGTCGCCCTAATGAAGGGTGTGATGAGATTTGGGAAGAAGGGGAAGTTGAGTCCCAGATTTGTTGGTCCATTTGAGATCCTAAAACGCATTGGTAAAGTTGCCTACGAGTTGGCCTTACTGCCTACACTTGCAAGAGTGCATAATGTGTTTCATGTTTCCATGTTGAGGAAGTACATCCCGAATCCTTCACATATTTTGAACTATGAGCCACTCAAGATCAAAGACAACTTGACTTATGAGGAAGTTTCAATCCAAATTCTTGACTGCAAGGATCAAGTGCTATGCACCAAGACCATATCATTAGTTAAGGTCATTTGGAAGAATCACACAGTGGAGGAGGCATCTTGGGAGCGAGAAGATGAGATGAAATCAAATTATCCAGAGTTGTTCATTAACGAAGGTATGTACAATTTCAAGGACGAAATTTTTTTAAGGGGGGAAGGATGTAACACCCCATAATTTTGATATTAATTTAATTATTATACGTAAATTAAAAATGAGGCCTACAATTAAATGGATTTAATTTATTTGAGCCTAAGATATTAAAGATAAGATAAATACTATGGAATATGAAGTCTAAGTGAGGTGGCATAAGTAAATATATAGACATTGATAAGCTTTTAAAAACCCTAGCCTTTTACCTCTTAAGATACACGTGTATATATATAAAAGATTTTCTTTTGTTTTAGCCGCAACACACGGTTGAACAATTTATTTTTTTCTGCTTTGCAGTTGAACGTGAGACTTCAGCAGATATGGTTTCCTTTAGCTCTAAATTTAGGGAGTTGAATATTCAATGGCTAGACTTGTCCCATGTTTGCAGGAAAGAGAATGCTTGAAATTACTTTAGTAGCTAATAGGATAATATGCATCACTTTATAAAACCTAACCTATCAATATATTAAAAGAAAAAAGACTTCTAGGCATGTGTTTGACCTGTCAATCTCCACCTATCCTTATATTAATGGAGAAGATGACTTATAATTGTTATTATATTGGAGTAAGAATGATGCATATAGCCTTTTTGTTTTCCCCTATTTTCCTCGTCAAATATAGTCTTGACCTTTCAGCCACTAGCAAGTTGAGATGCCTTCTTAAAACAAGAAATTTTCAACAAAGAAAATATCTAGATATTTCTTATACCCTTCCCAATGACATTAAAATAATACTTTCATTGTCTTTCTATATTAGCAAAGAAAACATCCACTAACTAGGAATGAAATTGGGCAGTAGAGAGGGAAAAGAAATTTGAGCAAAACTAGACCCTACATATAGTTTGAATTATAAGGCAGCCTCAGTACTTCAATCAAAGTGGCACAGAGAATCTAACATCTCTATAGGCTTTAATATTGATAGATTAAACTATTTAAGTGTGAAAACTTATTTTAAGTGGGAAATTCGAGTATTGATGAATCTATTTTTGGTGTTGCTAGGTTCTAATTCTACTAATTTAGTGTGACTCAAGGGTTGTTAATTTCATATTTTTACAAATAAGAGGTAAGTGGTATTTACTAATTTTGGGAGTTATCCCAAAATAGTATTGATTATCAAATTATTCTCATATCAAGAAATATGTTGATATCCTATATATAAATTAATATTTTATAAATGTTTGATGTACACATTGACTATTCGTTTTATGAAAAACTTGTGGGACAACCTGAATTTATTTAAACTTATATGTGTGAATATATCCTTATATTTTTGAGAATTATGAATGAATTATTTTTGTGAGCATATTAAATATGTTTTGAAAACCTATAGCAAGTCGTGATTAAAAGCTCAATATTGTATTTAGTCCTTAAAAAGAGACAATCATACTGCAGTTAATACTTAATAAGGGACGATCCGAGAAAATGGGACAGTGCACATTTGATAGCTCCTTAGTTAGGGAGTATACTATTGAGGATCAAAAAAGGAAGCTCTTTAGTAAAGAAGTGCACCTTTAGGTTCCAAATGAGTCATCCCTAAGAAAATGTACGAAAATGAGGTTCCAATCCCAAAAAGGGGACAACACAACCCTGTCAACGAGACGTAAATGTTAACCACGAGAAAAATCTAGGAAATTGTTTAAATGATGGTATTGATATATATATATATATATATATATTATGGCTCACAATATAAAGATATTTTTTTTATGTGAAATATTTGATGACAAAATATTAATGAATTTCAAGTTATGAATTTGTTATAAGAATTATTTATTTAAAAGGTTTGTTCCCATACCTCAATGTTAGTGGATTCCACTTATTGAGTTATCTCACCCCCTCCCCCCCCTCTCTATTTCCCCCTTACAGATATATTAGAGGGATTATTGGAGTAGAGATTCTTGGAAGACAATTTATTTTGTAAAACTGAGGATTTTTATAATTATTTTTATGACATTAAACATTTTACTGAAAAATTATTTTGAGAATGTTTTATCTTTGGTGGATTAGAACTCTGACGTTTGTGATGAGATTTTAGGTTGCTAGTTACATTTATTTAATATTTTTATGGATTATTTTAGATTGAATAGACTTTTATTATATATGATTTTGGAGCGTTACACTATCAACTATAGAAGGGCCTCTGGCTGATATAAATGCCATCATCTCCCCCTTTTTCATTTTGAACTATTGCTCTCATCCTAATCTCATCAAGATCAGCAAACAATGCAGCATCAAAATTGAGCTTAAACCGAGAGGACGGAGGTGGACATCATACCTCAACAGATACTGCAGGATTTGGAATCAACATTTGTGTTTGGGTCTGTCGATACTCCTCTAAGACATCCCTATCACAGTGATTCAAAGCACTGGGCTCTTGGAGCTGCCCACCATGAACCACCACATTTCTTTGATGCCAAATAACCATGCTTGCACCAAAAGAAGCTCAAACTCATCCTCTTCTAGTCGATCCAACAACTCACCCATAAGCTGAATATATCCTACTGACCTTGAACACATTTCCGCAGCCAAACAGAGTAGCTAGCCCATACATCCTGTGCAACATTGCATACCCAAAGAAGATGAAGACTTGTATCAGGGAATTGTTTACATGCTTCACAGGTTTCCTCTGAAATTACTCTTCGCTTCATTGAATTCACATGGGTTGGCAATATATTCTTACATGCCCGCCACATAAAGACTTTGATTTTTTTTTTTGGTAAATGGAGCCTCCAAATCTTTAATAAGATGCGGCTCCCAAATACCCCAGTAGAGCATTCCGTCCTGTCACAATCTCTGGAAATTTTTTTGTGCCAAATGGTAGCCTGATTTAACAGAAATTTGATAAAGCTTGATTCCAATTTCATTATCACGAACAAAAATTCCTTCAAGAGTTCAAGTGCAACTTTCAGAAACCTTTCCATAATCAGGTTTATTAATAGCAATATCTCAAATTTTTTTCATAGATACAAATTATTTGCAACACATCTTATGAAGAAAACGTATTCTTTGACATTGAATACAAATCAGCTCCGCAGTATTGTCTTCACACATAAGAAGCAAGTCTTGCTCTACCATACCTTGACCCCTCAAGATATGATTTACTCACACAAACCAGTTGACCCTAGTCCCCAAAGAGCAGGCACTCAGCAACAAATCAATGAACATACTGAATCATCAGGAGAGAGAGAAAGAGGGGGTGGGGGGGGGGGGGGGAGAGTGAGGAGAAGATTTGGAAAACTAAAGAATTAAAAGCTAACCCTTCCAATTTGATTAAGTATTCCAAATGACAAAAAATATAGCCAAACAAAGATCTCACACAGAATATTTATAATGAATTTAAAGTGACTAGCATCCTAATGCCTAAATGAGGTATAAATGATTTGCTGAATATACCTGAAGTGACAAGCATAAATGGTGAAGAGCAATATATAAAAATATTCAATCAATGTTTTATAAGAACTAAATCGATTGAGAACAAATTTCTGAATACAAAAGAAAATATATTGACCAAAAGATGTTTTAAGATATTTAAATTCTGCCTCCAAATATCTGCATGTTACAGATATGAATAATGAAGTCATCCATATCTTGATAAAAAAAAATCTTTTATTTTACTAGAAAAATGAAGATGACATTCATGTTGCAATCTCATCATCACAAGTTATTTAGTTGACCTAGGTCATATATTATTATTCCCAATCACATCTCACACAATATTTACTTGTCTTCTGCATAATAATATGAAAACCTGAAAGGAGATGATAATTCTTCTGATCATGTAACTTATTTTTATATTAAATGAAGTATTGGTTGAAATTCTTGCTCACGAGCTTCATTGTGCATGTTGGCATTACCATAAATGCAAGGGTCATAATGCACTGCATTAGTTCATTCTTTGTATTCGTAAATCATTGTCTTAAATATATAATCAATAGCATATAGTAAGTGACTTTCTCACGGTGAGCTATTATTGTTGACCTCAGAATCAATATAAACCATATTATATAAGGAATATTCCTCACACATGGACAAAATGAAAAGACAACCAGACAACAATTTTTTTCCCAAAGATATATGATGAATCCACTTTTTCAGTTCAATAAAAATGGAACTGCTTTTGAGAATTATCTGGCCAACTTATGGTCATAGATGGGTGCATAATAAACATACATCCATGCATCACAAAGGACTAAAATTTTGATTTTAGTAAACAAGATGTCACATCAAACTCAGATTGTTCCATTTGTATCTTGTAGAGATAAAGAAAGTTTTAAACACTGAACAAAGAGAGAGAGAGAGAGAGAGAGAGAGAGAGAGAGGGAGAGATGACTTACTCATTATATGTACTAGTCGCAAACCCACACGATGCGTGGAAATAGATAAGTATTTTGTAATATGATATAATCCATAATTTATTTGCTAAAATTTATTGAAGATGGTTTTCTCCTAAAAAATTAAATTATTTCTAAAAGTATTTTTCAACTCTCTATCTCTACAAATATATCATTATATTATTTTGGGTTTTTTTTAGATATGATATTTGTAACCTAATAATGGAGGGACAAACCAACACAACATTAGATTTCCTATTTTTCTTCCCATAATGAGACTTTATCATATTTTAATTCTTATAAATTTTGAGATGCAACTTTTGTGCCAGTTGCTAAATCCTTAATTCCTAAAAGTGATGTCTAGTTAGTTGCCAACAGAAACAAATAAGACCACAAAAAAAAAAAAAAAAAGATAAAAAAGAGAGTAAATTAAAGTGAAGTTTTATAGGTTAGAATCATCATGTATAAAAACTTATTTACAATAAGGTAAATAAATAAAATACATATTAAACAAACCTTACTTCAACAAAAGGTTCAAATTTAATAGACCCTCACTTATATCAATTTCCATCAAAGACCAAATTGTCAAATAGTAACGTGCCATTGATTCCACCCATGTCACTTGTATTGCCATAACATGGTCAAAGTTGGTGGCAAACTTGCTAAACTCGGCCAATTGTTCTTGCCTTGGAGAAGATGTCTATTAGCATTCTAGGTTATGACTTTCAAATGGCTATGGGAAGTTATCAGATTGTATCAATTGCTATACCCCAAAAATAGCAATTGCTTCTGCCTTCATTAGAACACATCAGCTATATCATATTATGTTTAATAGTAAAATCCAAAAGAAATAGTATTATTAAGTTTTGTTTAAAACTCATGTACATAGTATTCTAGATATTCAAGAAGAGAAAATTCTAAAAAGAAAATCAAGTTGTTGAAAAAATAGCATAATTCAAAATCTAAAACTAAAAACCCAATTATTGTTCATGAACACAGTATTATAGATAGGCATTCGAAAATCAAGAACCAATTAGTTTTTCTATCCACACAACAATTAGCATAAAGCTAGGTACTAATGGAATTTAAAAATAATTCAATTCTTTGAATTTCCTTACTCCTAAAATACCAAAAAATTTCTCATAAGCTAAACAATCTCCAAAGTTATTCATCAACCAAACAGACAAACTAAGGTCCCAAACACAAAAATTCTAGCCACAACACAACAATCTACTTAAGTTGATGTACTTTGAAGAATTAGAGTTTCCTTTAAAAAATCATGATAAAAAAATTTAAACTGTTACATCTCAAATTCCATACACAAAAAATTTAATATTCAAACTCTACTTTCTTTCTCTTCCATTTTCCCACAATTTCTGGGACACCAAACAATCAAATTAAAGAATAAACAACAAATTATTAGTATACGGAAATGAAAATCTAATATAGCTGATGTGTATTAAACCATAAAAAGCAAATATCAAGCACCACCCAAGAAAAGCAACAAATTTATTCCTCTTTCCTTCGAAAGGTTCTAAGAAAAGAATGGTTACCAATTGATTAGCATGACCTTCAATAGATTAAAAAGTCTCCAGAGATTACGAGTCTTGATCATTGACATCTGTCAAGGAATTGACAAACAAAACAAAGATAAAAATGAAATTTAGTTTAGCATATAAGATGACTGGAAAAAGAGAACAATAGCAATATCTCTTTGACAAAAACGAATAACACTCTTACTATAAAACAAAGACCAAAATAAAAATATCACATTGAAGTTAATTATCATACATTATAGCAAACATATTGAGAGTATCATTCCTACAATCTAGAGAAAGGCAACCATAAAACAATTTATAACAAACATGATCAAATGCCCAACTCAAATCAATTTTGAAAAAGAAAAAAATATATATTTTAATAGTGTTGAGACCATGAAAACTCAATCTCTTTCATCATGAAATCCTAAAATTGAACTACATTTTTTTTTTCTAGTAATAAGATGGGAATAAATAAAAAAAAGAATAAGAATAATACAAATAGCGGAACTCAATTTGAGTTTATACCCTTTGGACCTAGGGTACTAATGTTCACCTCCCATCTCATCTGCTTCAATTTAGTCTGCAACCTTTAGAGTCACTATCTGTCTCTTGCACTCATTTGATTGGGTTTTGGTAGACAGACTTGAGTCATGATTGAAAAAACGGAAAAAACACTCAAGAAACTATCCCATTGAAGGTCATACCAATCAATTTGTAAAGAGAGAACAATTGAAAATTTATAGGAAAAAAAATGAGAGGTGAGGAGGTTGCAATCTATCCGTGACTATAGGAATTCCATATGATAGTGGCATCTCAAGAGTCTGGGTTAATGGAGAGACACCTATAGATTTGGAGACAAAGTAACACTTGAATTTAAGAAGAAAATCCATAAATAGCAATCAGTAAAACAAAAAATAAAAAAGAAAGAAGGAGAATAAATGATAACATGACATTGACGTGGCTTAATTGGAGCGTAGCAATAATAAATGCTACGCTTCAGCTTTTAGATATATATAGATTTGGGAATTTCACCTTTCCTTAAAAGGGAAAGAGAGTACTCAGCAGTGTCAACAAGGCCATCAATGTTATGCAGGGATGACTCTTTAGAAGCCAACATGAAGATAGCACGAACCTCTGCTTTCTTAGCCAATCTTGCTGCAAATGCGAGTGGCAGCTTTGGGGAGTTGATGCTCCGCAATATTTGGCGATAAAGAGAGAGAACTTGTCCTCTATTCCTTGCCAAATCCTCTGCTGTTGCCCATATAAGGGCTTTTGCCATTTGTCTGCACAGGAAAAAATTAACTATGCACTTGTTTTATAATCAATTGGTGGGGTTAAATTCATCCAATACAAAACAGAGCTAAATGTTTTCACCATTAGATATATACATTCTTTTAATCTAGTGCAGATTACAAGTGTCCTTTTGACAGAAAAAATCTTCACATAGCAAAATGAGGGAAAGATTCAAGATATTGAAAAGTAACACCAAGAGCCATAAACAGAAAGAACAGCTGCTAAATATCTACAACCACCCCAGAAAATTTGATTCATATCTGCACTCTCTATCCCTTTCTCTCTCTTCAATATATTGGCTTTGTGTAGCACAATGTTTTAATAATATTATGCCAACCAACTTAACATGTTCGCCTTTGGCTCTCTTCTCTTCTAAGCTAGATATGCCAAGACTTTCCTAACTCCACCCAAGACAATGATCCATTATAATTCATAACATGCATTTCTAAGTTCCTTAGAGACAAAAGAGATCTAGAAATACGAGCTAAATTTGCCATGCAACCACCCACTTAGGGTTCGTCAATAATTTGTTTGTATTATCGAGTCAACTCTTGATTCCCTTTGCAATTTGCAATAATATGCTACTAGCTTTTAATCATTGGACTTTATTTGAATATCAATGCCTAGAGTAATTTGGTAATCTTATGTGTTTTGGTTGTCTAATTTCAGAGTTAGTAGCTGAAAATGGATTTCTGTAAACTCCCATTTCAACTGAGTTTAGTTCGAGTATTATTTAATTATCACAAAGTTTTTTATTTGTCTAAGTATGAAATTTTTCAAGAAACTTCCAATCTTTTGTTATTTTTCAAAGGCGGTATCAAAGTTGTCAATACTGTACTAGAGGTCATTTTGGTTTGGTCAGGGAGAATGAAATATTTTGGTACTGGTTAAAAATGGTGAACTGCTAGTTTATATATATATATATATATATATACATACATACACACATATACATACATATATATATCGGTCAAGCCTATATGAT
The DNA here is from genome assembly GCF_001633185.2 of Quercus lobata. NCBI lineage: Eukaryota > Viridiplantae > Streptophyta > Magnoliopsida > Fagales > Fagaceae > Quercus > Quercus lobata. Next base: position 61,354,545 of record NC_044906.1, on the reverse strand, counting down.
TAGCTAAGAGTCATTAATATAATAAATGTATGCCTCACCTATCAAAGCCTAAACAAGAATGATCTATATATATACACCATTGTACCTAGATAAAGAAGAAAAATTGCAAAACATTAAAACTTGGCCACATGGCCCAGTGGGTGGGTGGAGATAAAGAAAAAAACCTTCACTTTCCATCAGATTTCACTGTTGCATAAGATATTCATACGTAGGGCAGACAAAACAGGGGGGGAAAAAAGAAGAGAAGAAGAAGAACGAGGAGAGGAGACGATAGGAGGGCAAGAAGCTGAGGATTAGGCGATCGAAGACATGGCAATGACCACTAATGTGGTAGTGAGTAGCAGTGACTGGGCTATGTGATTGGATTTTTATTTTTTGAACCGGCCTAGTTTTGATTACTGGCCAAAATGTCTATTTTTCTCCGCTAAGTCCAGTATAACCTAGTAATGGCCGGTATTTAAAGCATTACATTTTAAAGGGTGTTTCTATACCTATTCATTGACTAGTACGATAAGTATCGGCCGGTACAATACGGTATCAACTAGTTTGGACAGTATTTAAGAATTCCACCAAATCAAAAAAGAAAGAAAGGAGCGATTACCTGTTAATCTTGCCTCAAAGCACATTTTCCATACACACAGTTGAAAGCAAGAGGCACCAACCACCCTCCTCCCCCCAAAACAAAGTAGCTAGTATTCATGGACTAAGCCCCAACCAGCCCAACCAAAATTAATAAGGCTAGATTCAGCATCACTGATAACCAAACCTTAGACCTAAGCTAACCCAACCTCACCCCACTCCATTGTCATCTAGATTCTGCCCAATTGATAGGTAAGGTTGCTCCATCTGAAACAAGTGCATGAATATTTGCATGAAACACTTCTTTTTGAACACACCTAATTCAAAGTAGTAACTGTCTACAAAATCAGTGCCTAAGGTCCATGCAAAGCACTCTTACTTGAAGTCATTGTAGCGTTTAAGGTCCTCTTCCAGACAACCTCTCATTGCATCATAGCTGGAATTTTGCATTATCACCAACAGAATCATTTTTTTTCTTTTTTGTTAAGTTTACACATGCACAAATGTGTTATACTCCACCCTTTATTATGTATCATTTGAGCAAGAGCTCATTGACTTTCTATATTTTATTTTCTCAACTAATTAGAACCAAAAAAAAAAAAAAAAATGTAAAAACAAAACATCATGAGCAAAGTATTCATAATCACCAACTCTAATAATTTCTCAAAACATCATGACTAAAATGAGCAATGAATTCCTCATAGAAAATCAAATGCAATTTGAACAATTAGATTCTAGAAACATGTACATGCTTGAAATGCCTCATACTAATAGGACATTAAATCAATTAGAAGTAGAAAGGCATCTATTAATATGTATAAGGTATAAATGCTTACTTACATGTGCTTAACCCTTCAAACTGATTTAAGACAACCCCCAAAGAGATCTAAGGCAGTACAAAAACTCCAGTTTTAGTCCACCAAAAACCTCTATGTCTTAACCACATGTTTCCCTGAATGACACCAAAACCCAATTTTTACATATTCAGTTAAACGATCCTTAGATCTCCAAAATAAGATCCCGTCATACCCCACTAACCCCAGCCCTAAAGACCACCCAAATGAAGTCTTAGGAATTCAAATACAGTTTCCATGGCTTCTTTTGATTTTGCAAAATTGTTTTACCAATATTGCCCTTAACACAATACATTTTTAAGCCTAAAGCCAGATTTTAAGAACTCCAATAAATATAATCTAAAATTACCATAATTTCATTAAACATCATTTTTATACTCCACAAATCAGTCACTAGATAGTTTTTTTTTTTTTTTGGATAAGTAGATTTTTTATTTTTATTTTTTTTGATAAGTAGATTTTTTTTTTTTTTTTTTAATTTCAAGCTTTCATTATGACACACCAATTTTTCGATATCTTAGAGACCCATTTTGAGCATTGTTGGCCACCTTTAAAAGGATTATAAAAACCTTGTTTTTACATCACACCAATAAAGACTATCATAGGGACCCTTAGGCCTCCCAACATCAGAAAATTACTCATATCTCAACCAAGAGCTAAAGCTAAAATGTATGTCAAACTATGGACTTTGGCTTCAATGCTGAAAAAACCATAAATTTTCAGAGACATTACAGCAATATAACTCAAGAACTTGTCCCCAAACAAAAGCTCTAGTTTCATACTCCCCTGTCTGGTTTTTTCTCAACACCGAAATTTGGTATTTTGAAACCCACTCCACAACCCTTTTTTTTTAACTAACCCAAACTCTTCATACTCAAGCCTCAAGAACCAAAATCCAATCCAATTAACCAATTAGGGTGAAAAATCAAATTTTCAAACTATTCTATTAATTTTAATTCTTGTTTAGACTCATTAATTTCGTATTCAATTTCCTTTTTTATACCAAAAAATTTTAGATCATAGATTGTTGTAGATGATGAGAGAGATAAGGATTGATTTCTAATTAGTCAGCTAAATAAATCGAAAAGCTAATAGCAAATAAATAACAAACCTGAGAGAGACAGAGAAAGATTCGAAAAGTCGCGCCTTCGAACTCAACTACTCCTTGAGAATTACAATTCCCAATTGAAGAGTGCCGTTTGACGTGTACCGTTATATTTAAAACAACAAGGTTTATCTTCAAATATTTATACATACTAACATATTAACCACGTCATGCACTGTATTTTGCTATCTAAAATATTTATTATACGTACCATTTAACAATATTTCCAACATTAAAAAGAAAATAGATTAAAAATTAAAACTACTTTGCACGTAAATTATGTATATGCCATAAGCCTTATAACTCAATTGATTAAAATCATATGCCATATGCCACTCCCTTGCTAAGAGAGCAGTTTTATCTGCTGATACAGATGTGTGGATAGAAGAACTTCCACAAGATTTAATTCATGTATTTCAGGCTGATTTACCTCAATAAAATTGACTTACCTGTTTCTCAAAAAAAAAAAAGATTTAGGATTTAAATTTCATCTCTAAAAAACTGACGTATATATCAAATATTTGATCTTATTTCACTCAGGTGTCTCAAACAATTATAGTTGTGTAACGGTGTGGCAAAATGTTTGGCAGCATTTGGTGTAAAATGATGGCAGAGTCTCTGTCATTGGAGGAGACTTCACCCTGCCTAGATGGCTTAATTTCCTTTGATGCATATTTCTCTTGGAGTGTATATATATATATGTGTGTGTGTGGTTGGACTCACTTTGAATGTGTGAAGAAAGAATACCATGTTACCGTATTCTAAGAGTACTTACTAATTACTATTTATCTTAGTATCTTAATGAGTTCTATATTTTAGAAATCAAGTTTGGTGTGATTTTGTTCCTTATTCTCTTGAGCAATTTAGTTATAGTGAGGATTAGTTTTGGGACCATCAAAATTACTAAAAAGATTTCCTTAAAATGAAATAACATAATAATTGAATTCGTTCATTATTCTCTAGGGCATTTATGAGTAATTTTTGAAAAATTATAGCATGAAATGGTCGATACGACACATGTAAAATAGGAGTACAGCACCCTAAATGAAGTGTTTGTACTTCCTAAGTATTCCCTTACCTAAATATCAATAAAATATAATTTCTATATGCCTAATTAAGCAAAACCAATGACCACTTTCAAATTATATCCTATATTAGATTGGTTTGATTTAAGGCATCAAAAGTTTTTTTAACAGGAACACTTCTAAACTTTTTTTTCTAATTTCAAAAATAATTTTCAAGTTTTTTTTTTTTTTTTTCAATGCATCCAAACGGACTTTTGAAGTTCAACGTAAGGTAATAAAGTTTTTTTTTTTTTTTTTTTTAAATGGGAAGTTCGAATGTGTCAAGGTGTGAGGTAACAGGATGCATTGGTCCCAAACTTGATGGGAAGTACTTAGTGGAAGGTTTTTGAGCTCTGCTCATACTTAAGCTAGGCATTGTTATGCAAAGGGCTTGAGCAGTAACTCCCATAGTGGAGCAAGAAGAAATGTTGTATTACCGTGTTCCATCACTTCCATGTCATGTCTGTGTCCATGCTTCTTAGGAATAGCTCTTATTTCCATCAAAAGGATCCAACTTAGAAACATTGAAAGTTTCACAACTAATCTTAGTAAATTGTGATTTATGAATTTTGAATATAATTAAGGTCTACAATTCCAATTAATTTAATATTTTCTAGAGACAAATTTTCAAGTAGTTGAACCACTAAATCAGCACCTGCTTATTTTCTTACCCTATATTCTGCATATCCCATTTGTTGAATACACAAACCAGAATCACAATCAACACTATATAGTACAGCCCCAATAGCTAGTATATATGAGAGCAACAAGGAAATTTTAAGCTTGGGTATCCAAGCAAATTGAGTGAGATTCATTTTATACATTTTTACCTGGAATTGAGATATTTGGATATACACATCTGCTCATATTATTCATTATATATGGACATTGCACATTTGCTCATGGCATTACTATGTTTCTTTATCAATGACTATGTACCTATTCCAATTAAGAGAAATATAAAGGTCACACATCTTCTAGCAAGCAATTATCTCCGGCGCTGCTTCTTTGAGTCAGGAGTTGCATGAACCTGCGCTTTCATTCCATAAGTCTTCAGCTGAAAGTTTTCGAAGGCCTCAGACACTGCTTCCACCTGTATGTAACATTTGCATAGGTCATAAAGAAATATCCTAACCATATAAATGACTTTGCAAAATCAATGTCTTTATTTTCCACAAACCAGTTCAGGCTTCTTAGAGTACACCCTCACTATCATATCTTGGTAAAATGCAGGCAGCAAGTGGCTGATGCGATCATCTTGGATTGAGAACATCTCTTTGCTGTCATAATCCTGACAAAAGTCAAGCTGTTAATTCTCACAATGTGCAAGTAATATTATGTCCACCAAAAAAAAAAAAAACTGTTCATAAATTATTAGTTAAACCAATTCAGCTTCAAGAAGGATTAAAATTTAAAAGCAGTGCCTTTAATTAAGTTGGGATTCATTGGCATTTAGCAGAATTACTCTTGATTTCTAAAGCATAAGCTATAAGTCTTAGTTAACCTGCATTGTAAGCACCTTTTGTATGAGGTTTACTACCTTCTACCTTGGAAATATAGTTGACCATGTAGTTAACATGATACCGATTTATTCAATTAAGGGTTTTTAGGTTGTAATCTAATTCATCAAGGATTTTGAAAACAACATCACTATATTCACCGTGTACTCCTAAGTAAAGAATTTTCTAAGCATAAATAGTACTGATTCCAGATATTCAATCTTATGCTAAAGTTGAAGGCTACACTCTATATCACTGAGTTTGAATTCAACATATGCTAACCTGAAGCATTATGTTTGAAATATTCCATAAAAATTGAAAATAACATCTATTAGTCCTTAGTGAAGCTTACAGAGATCAATGATAAGCAAAAACATTAAAAAAATCCTGGTATAGAATTGATCTCAGTACCCTGAAGAATTTGATGCTGGATGAGGAGAAACATGCATGAGGAAAAAGATTATTTGTCAAATTAGATTAGAAGTAGAAAATTCATCAAACAGTATGCAAAGATGAACATTGTCTTCATCATAATCATTGTTTTTACCTTTGAAGAGGGTTGTTTCTTCCTTGTGTTAAATCGATCTTAACATTGCTCACAACAATATCTTCTTCTTCTAGCGTCACACCACCCATTTTCTGATTTGACACTTTAGGATGCTGTTTGTCCACTTTTGAGAAACAAAAATCATGGTAAAATCATACAGCTTTTTTGGACCTGGGAGCGAATGATATCTTGGGGAGTGATCTTTTTGAAGTGTCCCATCTTGTCCTTTGGGACAGAGAACTCATTGCAGAACTGAGAAACATATCAAGGCGATAAAATTGTATTGCCTTTATGGTTGATATTATCCAAAATTTACTCTAGAAGAAGTTAAAGATTTTGAGACATGAAGAATTTCAAACATTACTACTTCTTCCCCATCTTGCAATTGTAATATGATACCTGATATGGCTCCCTTCTTTGAATGCGTTGGATAATGTCTCTTGCTTCCTTGAGCTCTTGGGTATTAGAAATTTCAATGATTTTTGTGTCATCTAACTGCACTTTCAGAGAGACTATGTCAGTGCTGTAAAGTAAAACCTAGAAGTTTCATGATAATGTGTAAAGTTCAAACCTTCCAAAATCCTGCCGGTTAATGAATTGAGGATGCAATGTCAAGCTAATCATTTGATTTTAACAGGGCATCAACAACCATGAGTTCTATTGCCTGACAAAAGATCACTGTCAAATTTAATGCATTAAGTGTTCAATACAGATTAAAGACATCGATGCTGGAACTCTTATTATGAAGATTTGCATGTGACACATAAGTGAATTTGGTGCATGGTTGTTCAACATATCTGAACACTGATGGCACGTCTGCAAGCACAATACTCCAACTGAGGCGAAATCAAAGTCTAAGAGAACAGCTTCAAGTTATGTTTTCAGTACAATTTTCACGTGTGTGCAACAAAATATGTAACAAGTATATTTCAAAGTCTGAAAGTAACAATTTCAAGTCACGTTTTCAATGCAATTTTCGCATCTGTACAACAAGATGTGTGTAACAAGTATTTCCTAAAGCGTAAGTCAAAGACTCAAAAAATAAATAAATTAATAAATAAAAGGATTGTTAAAAGTTTGACCAAGTGAGAGATTGCGTATGGGTATGAAATTTTGAGCATGATGCTGCAATGAGATTATCAAACTCCGACCAGATTTGGTGGGTGTACGTATAATATGAGATGCTCAAAATTATATTCATAAAATCAGAGTGAGGTAAAAATAAAATATAACAAATTAAACCTCTCAACTATGTAAATAGAATGATATTATATTTGAGCTTTAATATAAGTTAATAATTTACTTTGTTGTTATTATTATTTTTTTTTTGAAACTCAGCCCAGGGTTTAATTTGTTGTATCTTTGAACTATAGTGTTTAAAATGAAAAAATTTCAATATATATTGTATCCTCTCACAAAAATATTTACCTGTGGAAGACCTATAATTTGAGTAAATGAATAATATTGCACTAACGTGAGGATTTACCTGAATCTCAGTAAAGAGGGGAATACCTTTTTTTTTTTTTCGAGAATCAAGAAGAGAATACCTTAAATTACCCAACAAACTCATATTCTGGGACTGTTGAATAAAAAGAATGAAAGTCTACCTAATGGTAGAATCTACTCCAACATCTCATTCTAACATGGCAAGCATAATTTTGCTTGACCATGACAGGAGTAAATTTTCATCAAGAAGATAATCAATCTTTAAGTGAGTAATGTTATTTTTACAAACTATTGATGTCGCAAATTCTTACTGGTTTTCATTTGGTCCACGAACATAAATTTTTTACTTACCAATAACCACTCACTAAATTAGCTTTTTATAAAATATTGTATGACTTTAGCTCTCTCTCTCTCTCTCTCTCTCTCTCTCTCTATATATATATATATATATATATAATTTATGGGACTTGCTTGTTTTGAAGATAATGATAATGGGAAATTAAATATGACTTATAACATTAGTATTCCAAACAGCCTAAAACATGGTTTCTAGCAGCAACCACAAACTTATATTGGCATGAAAAGAGAACCTACCTTATAGCCTTAAACAACTGCCAATACTCTCCCATAGAACCCATTTCATTTTTAATTCGGGAGTCTCAAAGAAAAGAAGCAGACAACTCAGATAGCTTAGTTCAGTTGTACATCTCCAGAAGAAGATGATATATGGTCATCTATAAAGAAGTGTGACATCTCATTTCCGTTTCCCACCTGGAAACCAAAAAATAAATCCTGTTGCTCCTACAATCCACATTACTCAAACCCCTATAATGCTGAAGATGCCAGTTGGGGTCTGTTCACAAGAACTGAGAATGTCACAGTGGAGAGACGAGACATAAGCTGAAGTCCATCTTGCCCTGTAACCAAATCTGTTAAACACAGAAATTTGACAAATGTCACATCTCCCATCCATAAACATAAAATAAAAACAAAAGAGAGCATCCAAAATCCAAATCCAAATCAACATTCATGTATCACAAGTTCCAATTTGCCGTTCTTCTCAATAGACCCATTTTATTGGCTACCATTGTGTTCTTATTTTGAAAAAGATTTAAAAAAAAAATAAATAAAATAAATAAATAAATCAAGAAAAAGGCTAACATATGAAAGAATTTTTTTCCCTCCCAAACTTTCAAAGGTAAGAAAAGTTAGTTTCACACAGTAGTGAAGTAATTGTATATGTTTGAAATTTTACAAAAGCTTCTTCTCAATATATATATATATATATATATATATAAAGAAATTCATTAATAATTACAAATAACTGTACATTGGAGGCATTTATGCTTTGTACACAGGGTGGAGTCTCCTCCACTTGCATATAATCCCCACCAAATTTAAAGCAAATGACAGATGATTCTAATCCATACTATTATATTCAGAAAAAAAAAAAAAAGTTTTAGACCATTTTATGATGCTATACTATTTCTTACTTATCACCAAATTTTGCGGATCCATTACTCCTAGGTTGGTGGATTGCACAAATTATCTATTTTCTGAAGTTCCCAATGTTGCTTAAATTTTGTTAGTATCAGCGTAAGACTTGTGCAGATTATCAAAAATAAAAGTGCAATACTTGTGCAAAGTGCACATCAGAAATCTAAGTCATATGCTTAAAACACTTCCATAATTATGTTCATTATAATATTTTTCAACAAGCTAATAAGACCTATAAGCATATGTAAATGAGTTGATGTGCTGCAGTAAATTTTAAACTTCCTAACACAATTCATGTTTCATTAACTCTAAATACAAATACAAATCTCCCTCTTCCCTCTTAAGCTTGAAAATGACTTATGTGCAAGTCCTTTCACTGTCTCTAAAGTAGGCTTCCTAGATTTTCTTCCATAACCCATTTCCTATCTCATTGAGTCCCACATTGAGTGTTTACTACATGGATCTTGGGTTTATAAGTGATCATGAGGACCCTATTTACAACTTGACTAGTCGTTTTGGCTAATAAGCGCAGATATGGCTAATACTTTCCTTTGGTTGTTACAATAATTATCCACACAGTGTAATTCAAGCTTCAAGCTACCAATTTTCAAACAAAAATCTATTCAATCCTAATTGGCATCTATCATGCAACAAATTGAACCAGCTGACAGAAATCTATTCAATCCTAGTTGGCATCTATCATGCAACAGGTTGACATCTCCTTTTGGGGGCTCTTTTTCTATTATTTGGTCAAGAACAGAGGAGTTGGCCAAAGAGTACTATAAACCAAAAAGGGAAATGGGTGTGTGGAAGGAGGAAAACAATCTGCATGAATTAGTTGCAAGCATATAAAAAGTGTGGCTTTTGCATACAATCTGCAACATTCTGAAATTGCGGTAGTTAGTTTTAAAAGAAACGAGACAGGAAGCTCCCATACTTTTGAGATTTGCATATGCAATTTAAGAGAAAATTAGGGCCATATCAGTTAAACAAATCTACTTGCGATTTGTTCCTGTAAAAATAAAACAACCCAAACCTGAAGATAGAATTCCATAATATCTCCAAGTGAAAATAGAAGTCATAATGATGTCTGTGGTTCTAGTTCCAAATAGCTAGCATTTTCTTTCATCACCTTTTCTGTTGCTTGTTTCATTCAGTATTTTAGACTTTTTTTTAGGGGGTGGGAGGTAGGGGAAGGGGATTGTTAGAGAAGACTAAAATGCTTCAAGATTAAACAAAAGAAACTAGTGTTTCTTTTGTTGACCTTCAATTCATTTAAGTGCTAGAGATCATAAGAGGCTATAATAATTTCTAAAGTTCTAGTTCCAAATTGCAGAACTTTTTCTGTTGCTTGTTTTGTTTGGGCATTTTAGGAAAGAATTTGGGGGGAGATGTTAGACATATTCATAGTGGCTTTATTTAATGGATTGTATTTAGGATTACATCAATGAAAATGTATATGCATTTATAGACTGATTATTTAACCTACTTCATACACCAATGTATGAAAACCAATGGAGTCAGCATTAAGCGGAGAAAAGAAAATAAATCCTTAGTAGTTAGTTCAAGTCCTCAGCCTAATAAAACTCTCCTTCACTAAGCCTTAAACCTTTAAAATAAATAAATAAATAAATAAAACACTAAGTTCAAGTCCTCAGCCTGTAAAGATATATAAAAACTTTGGCATTAAAAATCAAGAGTGAGAGGATCATATAAATGCCTATAAAGAAAAAAAAAAATTTGGGCAGCAGGTTAGAGTAAGAAGAAGAATAGACATCAAAACAGAGGAAACCAAAACAGTATACCTTTAAAAAAAAAAAAAAAATCCTTAGTTCGGAGTCTTGAAGTTTGAATAAGAAGAAAGGGCTAGCTAGCCATGAATTCTAACTTCTAAGGCAACATCTTAAGCAGAAAATGTATTAAAAACATGTCCAACTAGTAAAAAACTGACCTATGCATATGATTTCTCACTTGGTAGAAGCATTGTTGCACATTTATTTGAATACCCTGCAAAGCAATAAACCGTGTGATTATATATATTGTGCAAATAAGAGAACATGAATCTTCTAACCGAACATGATATAGAATTTTCTTCAAACAAAATAAATACTAGTGCACCACACACAAACAATTGGAGGGAAATCAACTTTGGAGAATGGCTCTAACCATGCAGAAGTCTAGGCAAGTGATCATAGCATTAAGGCCTCAATAGCCCTTTTTTTTATTATCACAATCACCCAATTCATCTGCATGTTAAGACAATTAAAATCATAAAATAGTTTTTTTTCAATTTAAAAAAAAAAAAAAACCATTATTTTCCCCCTTTTTTGAAGGGGGCAAATCTATTAGTAAGATTTTCTAATGTTAAGACAATTAAAATCATAAAATAGTTTTTTTTTTTTTTAATTTTTTTAAAAAAACCATTATTTTCCCCCTTTTTTGAAGGGGGCAAATCTATTAGTAAGATTTTCTATTATTCCTAATAAATAAATGCTTACTTCTGCCAAATTGGGCAGGCCTCAGCTGCCAAATACCACTCTTCACCTTCAAAATCCCATAAAAAATATGCTCTAATTATACCAATAATTCAAATTCAGTACAAGTAATCTCTATACTATTACCAAGTAGATGTCGATCTTCATCAATATAAATTATAATATTCATCTTGGATTTACTTGTCCACTAAACAGAACAATTTAATGCTTATTTTTTTTCTAGAATAATTTCGAAAACTTCTTTGCCCATAAATGCAACAGATCAAATTACTAGTTTCTTTTATTAATTCTGTTCTTTTCTTTGCATAACTATATCCTTTCAAATTGGCTTAGTACCCCTTTATTAATGAGCACATTAATTTAGTGAAAGAGAACGAGAAGTTACAAAGATGCAAATCAAACAATACAACTAAAGAGGGAGACATACTCTGGCATTCAACAAAGATGATGCATAGAAACAGTTTTAATGTAATAACAATACCTTGACATGTTTCCTCAAAATTTGATCAAGAGCTTCTCATTTTCTTCTACTATGGATATGGGTTGAAGCCAGAATCATAGTTTGCAGACGGTTCAGCCATTCTAGAGGAAGCCAAATCAAACCCAACTCCAACAGTTGAGTCAAATCCCAAAACCAAGTCAGACCGATTTGAATCATATGGGAAATTGATGACAAAACCAAATCTCAGCCATCATTGCTTGAATGCACTGAAGATGGTCCCACTAGAAGTGGAGAAAGGAGATAGTAAAGGTGCAAGCTCTGTCTCAGTTGTCATCAGAACTGTCATCAACATTTTTAGAGTAGTCAGAGTTGTCATCAACATTTTGAGAGTTGTCATCGATGATAACAGAATTTGGAGGATGACAAATGCATTCTACATGTACCCCCATCCTTGCAATCACAGGAGCGAATTTTCCGTTTCTACTACTCCACAAAGAGATTTTACATGAAACCTCAACAAGATTCCGATCACCTTGCATTATGTTTCTAAAATATTGCTGTAATTGGCTATGAGAATCGCTGTAAAACCACAGATGATCACACTTCATACTATAAAATTTCCCCCACTGCGTGAAAGGTTGCGTATGACCGTTGGTGAAAACGTTGACATCACAACTCCAATTGATTTCATCATCACAAACAGAACCGTACTTGTCATTATTAGCATAACTGTCCTTCAACGGAACTAGATGAAAACCTAAACAAACTGCAATTGTTGGAAATTCAGGACCAATCCAAAATGATATGGAACTTTCAGTACTTTGATGGTTAAACCACTTTGGAATCTTCTTTCCTGTTACTATAATATCATATGACTCTCCATAATCCCTCGTAGAATCCATCAGAAACTCATGTACAGTGTGTGGGGGCTTGTAGTGGAAGAGAGAGTAATCAATCTTGGTAGAGTAATCAACCTGATGCGGTAATTTGCGCTGTGAATGAGAATCCATTAAAATGTTGTCTCCATATTTTGTATTTTGTGGAAGCTCTAACTTTCTTCTAAACTGCATACAATTTGGAAATTAGAGAAATTGAAATTTAGCGAATCCAGTAATGTATTTGCAAAGGTAACCAAAATTGTTTCTATTATTACTTTAAGAGAGAGGGGTACCTGAAGGAATAATTCTCTTACTGATTCTGAATTCAACGAGAAGCAATTTATTGCGCGTACTTCTCTTATACTTTCTGGAAGCTTAGGAATTTTTTGAAGGAACTTGGAATCCCTAATATGAAGAAATTGTAATCTATTGAATTTGACAATGCTTTCTTGGAGGCTCAAATCTTCACTCCTTGGTAATAAACATTTCTTTGGAAGGGTGAAACAAGAAGTCAACTTTTTAAGAAAATTCAACCTCGGAAAACCAGAATTTGACAAATATTGCTGCAAATTATAGGTCCCCACACCCGCTGAAAATTGGTCATAACCATGATGCACGAGTATGCGAAGATGTTGCAATTGATAGATGCTTCTTGGAAGATGGCACAAATTGAAATAGTAACCTAAATCTAATCGCTCAAGCCCAGTGAGATTCCTGAATGATGGAGGAAGCTCTCTAATGGAAGTGTCTGCCAGACTCAAATACATCAAATTTTCCATTTCTTGTGGAAAGTCGGGCAACCTCTTAACCCTTTCGCACCCACAAAGATTTAAAAGTTTAAGAGACTTCATTGAGATGCAGCTTGGAAGAATTCGAAGTTTAAAGCAACCACCGAGGTCCCAACTTTCAAGCTTAGCAAGACATCCAATAGAGTCATGAACCTTGACTAATTTTTGACATTTACTGAGATTCAATTCCTTTATGTTTGGGGCGGCACTCAATAAGTTCGGTAATTTTGTAATGTATTGACAAGAACTGAAATTCATATATGTCAAGCTTTTGTATTGTATACTCTGTAGGGAAAAAAAAAAATCAAAATTTAACTTCAACAAATGTTAAAATATAGTTTAATGAAGTTATATAATAATTTATAAATAAATAAAAATAATTATACCTTGAAAATCTTGTCCAATATAACAGGACTTTGTGGCATGTTAAGTACAACAAGGTTGTGAGGACGAAAATTGGATGGTAGGGAAGATGACGGAAATCTAGACCAATCAAGCACCCTTAATCCATTGGGAAGATATTCAAGATCTCCACAAGTATCAACATTACCAACCAAAAGGAACTTGAGATTTCCCATCTTTTCAAAACAATTAGCTTTTAATTGCAACTTTGTTGGTTCAGGCGAGATTATCGTTATGCCTCGAATGTTATCAGATCCCTAATTGGACAAAACATTTAGTGAATCACATCATACAAAAGAATTCACTAACTATCAAATTTTAACCATGTTGACTAACTTGAATTTTCTTTCATAAATAAAGAAAAAAAATTATATCTAGGAAAAAACCAAAAAACAAAGTCATTAAATTTTCCTTATGAAAAAAAGTAAAAAGGTGAATGAAACAAAGTCGTACCTTATTTTCTGTTAGTACTTCAAAAGCATCCTTATAACACCATAGTCTGCTACGTAATCCAGGTATTTGTGGTGACTCCTGTCGAACAATCTCTCTACCCATTTGTTGTAGCAAGTCGTGCATCCATAATTTGTTAAATTGATCAACAGTTATGAGACACTTATCTATAAGATTTTTAATACCAATAACTAGGTATAGATTGCAAGAATTTAGTATATCTACAACATAATCCTTGTAAAGACCCTTGAAGAAACATGCAAGATCGAGAAAAATATCTTGCTCTGTTTCATGCAATCCTTCATAACTTACTTGGAGTACTTTTTGAATATCTTTGTCAGGAATCATTTTGTATTTATCTAATTCACTATTCCATTCCATTTCACTTCTTCCACACAAATTGGCACCAATTATTGTTAGAGCTAATGGAAGGCCCTTTGCATAACATATAACTTGATCAGAAAGTTTTGAATAATCTTCCTCGGGTTTGTTTTTATGAAAGGCATGCATACTAAATAGTTCAAGAGCTTCATGATCATCTAATCCCTTAACCTTGTAAGTCGAATGACGTATTCTTAAAGTTTGTAACAAATGTTTATTTCTTGTTGTTACAATTATTCGACTTCCAGAAGCAAACCAATCACATCCTCCAATCAATCTTTCTATTTGGTCTAATTTATCCACATCATCAAGAATTAGAAGAATTCTTTTATTGCGAAGTATGTTCTCTATTGCAATGGTTCCTTTCGATTCACTACACACCTTCAGTTGTCCATTCATCCCTAGGGTCTCACGAAGAAGTATCTCTTGCAGTTGGATAGTGCCATCAAATGTCCCTGACTTATCTTTAACATTTTCCAAAAAGCTGCTTCCTTCGAAATGATCAAATATTTTGTTATAAACAGCTTTTGCAATGGTTGTTTTACCCACTCCACCGAGGCCATACATACCTAACATACGAACATCATTTGACCCAATTTCTAATTGCAATATTATGGCCTCTACGCGAGAATTTATTCCAATAGGGAATTGGGCAACAAATAATGGCATCCGATTTAATTTAAAATTTAAGATATCTTCAACAATTTCTTGGATAAATTCAAATTCAGTACAGCTGTCATTCACAAAGCATACAAAACATATAAATAGTTAAATTATAAAATTGAAGTATGAACCTAAACTAAATTCAAGATGTTCAATTTGAGCATTACAATTTACATTTACAATTTTTTTTTAAAGTAAGCCTAATGTAATTTATAGATCTAAGAACTATAACTTTATTAGGATTTTTTCTAATTATTGTTTTCTAGAAAATTAGCTTTAGGTTTTTGGCAAGAATTCGCATGGTAAATCCAGTTAGATGAGTGGCACAAACTTATTGAAATCTCACTTATAATACTTGAACAAAATTACTAACAATTTCTTCTAAAAAAATTTTAAACCACATATTAGAGAAACTCCTTATTATTTGGTAAGATAATCTAATATTAAGTTTTTTTTTTTTTAATAATTTTTTTGAGGTAAAATCTAATATTATGTTATTTTATTTTTTACTATTGGCCGCTAACTATTGACCCATAGCTAACTGCCTTAGTAGAGGATATGACCCAAAAAAAACAAAAATCCATAATTTGGAAAACTTAAAAAAGGAAATGGACAGCCATCAAATAGATGTTGTTTAACAATAAAATCTATTGGTCATTACAAAACCATTAAAACTTTTCTTTTATGAGAAAACCATTAGAACTTGTAAGAGCATAAAAGTAGTCATTAAATATAGGAACATACTCATGCTTGTAATGCCAACCAGATATATTGGCAGCTTCACGTAAAGCTTTCCTCCAGCTCTGCAACTTCTTGTTATCCTTTAATTTTTTTTCATGTTTAGATAATGCTTTTCCATACTTTCCTTTTTGGTTGCGAACTTCTGATGGATCTACGTTGTAAAAAACCGGTCGCACTAATTGGTCATTATTCTTACACTCAACAATTTTAGCAAGTTCATCCAAGCACCATGTGGAGGATGCATAGTTTTCAGAGAATACAATTATCGAAATCCTTGAGCTTTCAATAATTTTGAGTAGACTTGTAGAAATTTCTTCCCCTCTTTGAAGGCTATCATCAATAAAGGTGTTAATACCCCGTTCACACAAAGCTTTATACAAAAAGCCTATAAAACCAAGACGGGTATCCTCACCTCTAAAACTTAAGAAAACATCAAACTTCTTGGGTTGGTGGGTGAAAGAAGAAGACGAGGCTCCTTCGCTAGTGACAAGAGCCATCAAGATTTATGAAGAGACAATTGTAAAGATTTGAAAGGAGGAGAAAGAAAATTATGAAGGGGTTGTCAATATAATTCAAGAAAGTGAATGACAAATTAGGAAGAGAGTGAATGCAAGCAAGGGGATCCTTTAAAGGTGGCTTGCTTTGGGTGTGACCAGCAACCCTTTGAGCTTTGAAGTGTCATATTGATGCTTTTTACATTGCTTTTGGTGTGACTAGTAACTCTTTGAACTTTCCAAGAACTATACGGATGCCTTTTTCATTTTCATTGCAATATCATGCAAGTTTCCGTGTGAAACCTAAAATAAATCTTTGAATTTTCTTTGTGGTCAAACGGAATGGAAATTTCGTATCTTATGAGTCAATCGAAAGTGAGATGTAATAATTTGATGATTGAGAGGAACCTGGCTTTCCTAAATTAAGGATAGCATACTATTACTTAAAAAAGAGGGCTGCATCTATTATATTTTCACAACAAATCATAGATAGTAAATAATTATTGGTTCTAATTTAAATCTATAACTTAAATTATTTTTTTGCCTATCCATTACAATCAATTACAACTTATCACTTATGATTTATTGCAAAAATGTTGTGAAAATATTGTGAATATAACATTTTTCTATTAATTAATATGTATTTGAAAGAGTTTATTTTTATAGGCTTACTTTACTTTAAAAATAAACTAGGCAAAAGTACAACAATATCTATAAACGGGCAAGTTTCAAAACAAATTATAAATAAGTTTTAAAAAAACGAATAAATTGGGGAGGAAAAAAAAACCTCCCGACAATTGTGATAATGTTGTTTTTAATAAAAAAACCAAAGGTCCAACATAGACCCATAAACAAAGTTCAAAGAGAAGTCTGGTACACGTTTTTGAAAGTGAACTTTTTCTTTTTCGTTCTTTTTCCTTGACACCGATGCTGGAAATAAGAGAGAAGGTTCCTTCTTTTTCCTTTAAGTCTAGCACGCATTTTTTTTGAAAGTAAAGGAGGGTATATGGTGTACTATTTCAAACAACAATTTTTAATTTTTAAATAATATTATATTTTTTTATTTATATATATTTTTAAACAATAAAATATATATTTTTAAATGCATATATTAAACACTCTCAAAGTTTCTCTTTTCCTTGACATTGATGGTGTAAAGAAGAGAGCAGGAAGGGACATATTACTATATTAGCTTTCCTTTACCATATTAATAAATGTAGATATCCCTTTACCACGCAATCTCACAAAGTTCAAAGAGAAGTCTAGCACGCGTTTTTGACTTTATGGAAAAGTATAGCTCTTTAGTCTAGCACTCGTTTTTAAAATTAAAGTTTCTCTTTTTACTATAGATTCCCCTCTTCTTTTTTTTACTTTTTTTTCTGACGAAATTTGTCTTCCCTTTTTTTTTTTTTTTTTTTTTTGATGACAAAATTTGTCTTTTTTGGCATGCATTTTTTGAAAGTAAAGGGGTGTTGGTATACTATTTCATACAATAATTTTCAGTTTTTAAATAAAATTATACGTATTTTCACTCACATGTATTTTTCTATATATTTTTAAATAATAAAACACATATTTTTAAGGGCATATATCAAACATCTCCAAAGTTTCTCTTTTTCTTTAATTTTCCCTCTTTTTCCTTGACACTGATGGTGGAAAGAAGAGAGCAGGGAAGGGACATATTACTATATGGATTTTACTAATGTGTGCCCTTAAAGGCAGCACACATTAGTAAACCAATTTTGAAAAAAATTTATTAGAAATTACAAAAGTTTTGACAATTTTTTCCACTCTCAATCAAACTTTTCTAAAAATGAATTTACTAAGTCACATATTAACCGGATGCTTACTATATTAGCTTTCCTTTACCATAAACCAGTGGTAATAATAAAAGTAGATATCCCTTTACCACGCAATCTCACAAAGTTCAAAGGGAAGTCAAGCACGCGTTTTTGACTTTATGGAAAAGTATAGCTCTTTCGTCCAGCACTCGTTTTTGAAAGTAAAGTTTCTCTTTTCCTATAGATTCCCCTCTTCTTTTTTTTTTTTTTTTTTTTTTTTATGTCATTTTTTCAGTTTTGTAAGTGTCTTTTTTAACTTTTTCTAACAATTTTTTTTGTCTTTTTTGCACTTAACAAGCACCAAGCGGTGCTTGTTAACCTTCCCCGTATTATTATATTAGCTTTTCTTTATTTGATTAGGAGTGGAGAAAAAAAGAAAAAGTGAAGAAAGTATTATCCACTGTCGCGCATATTTTACAATCAGCCCAAATATTATGGATAGGAAAGTTTATCATCATTTTATGATGTGTGAAGTTTTGGGCAAATGAGGAGAGAGGAATTATTCAATAATGAGGGTGTCAAATTGATAAATAATCTGATAATGGGATTGCCGAATTGAGAGTAAAAATAGGAAGGAACTGTAAAATAAAAGATAGAACACATGATTTGGCAATGGAATAACTGAATTCAGTGTCAAATTTTTTCTCCTGCGCAAACTTAAAAACCCCACTATCTTTTTTTATTAATTTTTTGGTAGAAGCTAAAAATTCATTAAAACAAAGGAGCGAGCTGAGTTCCAGGACAAGTCTAATTGACATACAGACCATTCAAATATCGAACTATCATACATCACAAAATCACTAGTTTGGATAGTGCTCATCTTTTATAATCCGTTAGCAATTTGTTACGCTCACGAAACAGTGGATGATTTGAACCTAGGAAAGCAAGGAAACCAATATCCTGCAATCATCTACAAGGAAGAGACAACATGGTTAGAGTAATTGGAGTTAGCTAGCAAATCAACACAAATAGTGGGGTTGCATTCTCTTTTTCCTTGAGATTCCCCAAAATCAATTCTACCTGCCACACAATAATTTTTTAACAAAAAGTCACTCAAAATAGGAAAAGGAGATGTGTCAAAAGTCCATTAAAAGATTTAGTGTATACAGCTTTATTGTATATCAATATGCCAAAAAAAGAACAAAAAACTAGCCTTTAATTATTTTCACCTGTAGATAAAATTGTATGCCCTAACATGGACACAAATAAGTCCATTTACTGTCATCTATGCATTAAAAGATATACACGTACAACACATGGCATTTTTTTAATAAATAGTAGAATACACACAAAAATAGTAATATTAGTGTGCAATCAACATATAACAAAACGTACAACTGTCACATATGCATTAAATCAAATTTTGTTTTGGGACAAATATTGATTGAGAATGTATTTCATCAACACACAACGCAATCAACCATCAATATGTGCAGGACCTCCAAGCAAAAACAAATCAATTCCCCTTTTTTTCCAATTTCAAGATAATACGGCTATATTATCTTGATCATGTTCAATAGATAATACCAAGATATTATTGTGGAGATAAGAATCCTGATTAATTTCCATAGAAACCTTTATCTACCTCATAAAATTCTCTCTACAACATCTT
Source organism: Quercus lobata (assembly GCF_001633185.2). Lineage (NCBI taxonomy): Eukaryota > Viridiplantae > Streptophyta > Magnoliopsida > Fagales > Fagaceae > Quercus > Quercus lobata. The sequence continues at coordinate 61,334,767 of NC_044906.1, read as the reverse complement.
ATGTGTTTTCTAGTACTTTTGAATGGTGAAGTCTTGCACTTGCATATCGATTTTATCCAAGTCTTTTTTTTGAAGCCAAACTCATTTGTCATTTATTGCTGAATATGAGTACAATCAAATTACAAAGCTTCCATGGCTGGTGGAGGAGAATCCTCTAACCAAATCAGTTCATCCAAATCCATTGAATGGGCCACTGAGTTTGCACTAGGCCTAACAAAGCTGACCGTGTACCATCCAAGTCCCTGAAACAAGCATTGTATATAGTGCAGAATGTGACCCAATGGACAGCTCAGTGAAACCTGCATCAATTGCAAATTCCAAGGCTTTCTCTCAGGCCATGATTTTCGTTTCCTTGCTATCAACTACAGAAGGGCCAAAGCTTTCTCTCAAGCCATGATTTTCCTCACTATCAACTACAGAAGGGATTCCGGCCAATATAACTGCCATCACCTCCCCTTTATCATTCCGAACTATTGCTCTCATCCCAATCTCATCAAGATCGGCAAACAATGCAGCATCAAAATTGAGCTTGAACCGAGAGGATGGTGGTGGACACCATACCTCAACAGATACTGCAGGATTTGGAATCAACATTTGCATTTGGGTCTGTCAATACTCCTCTAAGACGTCCCTAGCACAGTGATTCAAAGCACTGGACTCTTGGAGCTGCCTAACATGAACCACCACATTTCTTTGATGCCAAATAACCATGCTTGCACCAGAAAAAGCTCAAACTCATCCACTGCTAGTCTATCCAACAACTCACCCATAAGGTGAATCATATCCTCCAGACCTTGAACACATTTCTGCAGCCGAACAAAGCAGCCAGCCCACACATCCTGTGCAACACCGCATTCCCAAAGAAGATGAGGACTTGTCTAAGGAATTGTTTACATGCTTCACAGGTGCCCTCTGAAATTACTCTTCACTTTATTGAATTCACATGGGTTGGCAAAATATTACTACATACCCGCCACATAAAGACTTTGATTTTTTTTTTTTTTTTTTTTTTAAATGGAGCCTCCAAATCTTTGACCAGATGCAGCTCCCAAATACCCTAGTAGATCATTCTGTCCTGTCACTAACTCTGGAAATTTATTGCGCCAAATGGTAGCCTGATTTAACAGAAATTTGACAAAACTTGATTCCAACTTCATTATCGCAATCAAAAATTGCTTCAAGAGTTCAAGCGCAACTTTCAGAAACCTTTCCATAATCAGGTTTATTAATAACAATATCCCAATTTTTTTTCATAGATACAAATTCTTTGCAGCGCATCTTATGAAGAAAACGCAGTCTTTGACGTTGAATACAAATCGGCCCCCCAGTATTGTCTTCACACCATAAGATGCAAGTCTTGCTCTACCATACCTTGACCCCTCAAGATATGATTTACTCCAACAAACCAGTTGACCCTGGTCCCCAAAGAGCAAGCACTCAGCAACAAGTCAATGAACATACTGAATCGTCAGGATAGAGAGAAAAGTGGAGGGGAGGGGGGTTGGAAAAATAAAGAATTAAAAGCTAACCCTTCCAATTTGATTAAGTATTCCAAATGACAAAAAATATAGCCAAACAAAGATCTCGCACAAAATATTTATAATGAATTTAAAGTGACTAGCATCCTAACACCTAAATGAGGTACAAATGACTTACTGAATTTACCTAAAGTGACACATAAATAGTGAAGAGCAATATATAACAATATTTAATCAATGTTTTATAAGAATTAAATCGATCTAAAACAAATTTCTGCATACAAAAGAAATATATTGACCAAAAGATAATTTAAGATATTTAAATTTTGCCTCCAAATATCTGCATGTTACAATTATCCAAATATCTGCATGTTACAATTATGAATAATAAAGTACATTTCTTGATAATAATTTTTTTTTTTCTTGAAAAATTAAGGTAACATTCATGTTGCAATCTCATCATCACAAGTTATTTAGTTGACCTACAGTCATATATTATTATTCCCAATCACATCTCACGCAATTTTTTCTTATCTTCCACATAATAATAGGAAAACCTGAAAGGAGATGATAATTCTTCTGATTATGTAACTTATTTTTATATTAAATGAAGTTCTGGTTGAAATTCTTGCTCACAAGCTTCATTGTGCATCAAGAGGACATATGTTGGCATTACCATAAATGCAAGGGTCATATTGAACTGCATTAGTTCAATCTTCGTATTCGTAAGTCATTGTCTTAAACGGATAATCAAAAGCATATAGTAAGTGACTTTCTCACAGTGATCAATTATTGTTGATCAGAAAATCAATATAAACCATATGATATAAGCTATGTTCCTCACACAAAATGAAAAGTGAACCACACAACAATTGTTTCCCAAAGATGTGTGATGAATCCACTTTTTTCACTCTAATAAATATGGAACTGCTTTTGAGAATTATTTGGCTAACTTATGGTCATAGATGGGCGCATGATAAACATACAGTCATGCATCACAAAGGACTAATATTTTGATTTTATTAAACAAGATGTCACATCAAACTAGTTCATCAAAATGAGATTGTTCCATTTGTATCTTGTAGAGATAAAGAAAGTTTTAAACGCTGAACAAAGAGAGAGAGAGAGATGACTTACTCATTGTATGTATTTGAGAATTTCACCTTTTCTTAGAAGGGAAAGAGAGTACTCAACAGGTCATCAATATTATGTAGGGATGTCTCTTCAGAAGCCAACATGAAGTAGCTCGAACCGCTGCTTTCTTAGCCAATCTTGCTTCAAAAGCGAGTGGCAGCTTTGGGGAGTTGATGCTCCGCAATATCTGGCAATAAAGAGAGAGAACTTGTCCTCTATTCCTTGCCAAATCCTCTGCTGTTCCCTTTTGCCATTTATTTGCACTAGAAGAAATTTACCATGAACTTGTTTTCTAATCAATTGGTGGGGTTAAATTTATCCAATACAAAACAAAGTTAAATGTCATCACCATCAGATATATACATTCCTTTAATTTAATACAGACTATAAGTGTCCTTTTGATAGAAAAAATTTTCACATAGCAAAATGAGGGAAAGATTCAAGATACTGAAAAGTTTCAGTAACCACCCCCCCCCCCCGGCCCTCTTTCGGCAGGTGTTTACAAAACTATCATTCAAACAAAAAAATGCGAACCACCAACCGCCCCAGCAAATTTGATTCATATCTGCGCTCTCTCTCTCTCTTCAATATATCAGCTTTGCCTAACACAATGTTTTAATTATATTATGCCAACCAACTTAACATGTAATAAAAATTGAGTATTCCCCTAAGAAGTACAGACACGAGTACGACAAGGTAACACAAGAAATTTTTAAAAAATTATAATATAAAATATACGATACAACACCGGTATGACACATATACGGTACAACACCCTAAATGAAGTGTCCATACTTCCTAGGTATTCCCTTACATGAATATCAATAAAATATAATTTCTACATGCCCAACTAAGCAAAACCAATGACCCCTTTCAAATTATATCCTATATTAGACTGGTTTGATTTAAGGCACCAAAAGTTTTTTTAACAATAAAACTTATAATTTTTTTTATAATTTCAAAAATAATTTTCTATTTTAATTTTTTTTCAATTTATCCAAATGGGACTTTTGAAGTTCAACGTAAGGTGATAAAGTTTTTTTTTTTTTTTTTTTTTTTTTTTTTTTTTTTTTTTTTTTTTTAAACGGGAAGTTCAAATGTGTCAAGGTGAGGTAACAGGATTGATTGGTCCCAAACTTGACGGGAAGTACTTAGTGGAAAGTTTTTGAGCTTTGCTCATACTTGAACTAGGCATTGTCATGGAAAGGGCTTGAACAGCAACTACCATTAGCGGAGCAAGAAGAATTGTTGTATCACCATGTTCTATGTCATGTTTGTGTCCATGGTTCTTAGGAAATAGCCCTTATTTCCTTCAAAAGGATCCGACTTAGAAACATTAAAAGTATCCACAACTAATCTTAGGAAATTGTGAATTATTAATTTTGAATATAATTAAGGTCTACAATTCCAATTAATTTAATATTTTCTAGAGACAAGTTTTCAAGTAGTTCCACTAAATCAGCACCTGCTTATTTTCTTACCCTATATTCTGCATATCCCATTTGTTGAATACACAAACCAGAATCTCAATCAACACATTATAGAACAGCCCCAATTTGGGTATCCAAGCAAATTGAGTGAAATTCATTTTATACATTTATACCTGGAATTGAGATATTTGGATATACGCATTTGCTCATATTATTCATTATATATGGACATTGCACATTTGCTCATGGCATTACTATGTTTCTTCATCAATGACTATGTACCTATTCCAATTAAGAGAAATATAAAGGTCATACACATCTTCTAGCAAGCAATTATCTCCGACGCTGCTTTTTTGAGTCAGGAGTTGAATGAACTTGTGCTTTCATTCCATAATTCTTCAGTTGAAAGTTTTCGAAGGCCTCAGACACTGCTTCCACCTGTGTGTAACATTTGCATATAATTCATGGTCAAAGAAATATCCTAACCGTATCAATGACTTAGCAAAATCAATGTCTTATTTTCCACAAACCAGTTCAGGCTTCTTAGAGTACACCCTCACTATCATATCTTGGTCAAATGCAGGCAGCAAGTGGCTGATGCGATCTTGGATTGAGAACATCTCATTGCTGTCATAATCCTGGAAAAAGTCAAGCTGTTAATTCTCACAATGTGTAAGTAATATTATGTCCACTAAAAAAAACTGTTCTTGAATTATTAGTTAAACCAATTCAGCTTCAAGAAGGATTAAAATTTAAAAGCAGTGCCTTTAATTAAGTTGGGATTCATTGTCAGTACATCAAGCAGGTGGCATTTAGCAGAATTACTGTTGATTTCTAAAGCATAAGCTGCAAGTCTTAGTTAACATGCATTGTAAGCACTTTTTGTACGAGGTTTACTGCCTTCTACCTTGGAAATATAGTTGACCATGTAGTTAACATGATACCGATTTATTCAATTAACGGTTTTTAGGTTGTAATTTAATTCATCAAGGATTTTGCAAACAACATCACTAAATTCACCATGTACTCTGGTTTAAGTAAATAATTTTCTAAGCATAAATAGTCCTGATTCCGGATATTCAATCTTATGCTAAAGTTGAAGGCTACCCTCTATACCACTGAGTTTGAATTCAACATATGCTAACCTGCAGCATTATGATTGAAATATTCCATAAAAATGGGTAAAATATATATATATATATATATATCAATGATAAGCAAAAACATTTAAAAAAAAAAAAATCCTGGTAGAGACGTGATCTCAGTACCTTGAAGAATTTGATGCTGGATGAGGAGAAACATGCATGAGGAAAAAGGTCATTTGTCAAATTAGATTACAAGTAGAAAATTTATCTAACAGTATGCAAAGATGAACATTGCCTTCATCATAATCATTGTTTTCACCTTAGAAGAGGGTTGTTTCTTCCTTGTGTCAAACCAATCTTATCATTGCTCACAACAATATCTTCTTCTTCTAGCGTCACACCACCCGTTTTCTGGTTGAAAAATTACACTTCAGGATACTGTTTGTCCACTTTTGAGAAACAAAGACCATGGTAAAATCATACATCTTTTTTGGACCTGGGAGCAAATGATATCTTGGGGAGTGAATAGTGATCGTTTTGAAGTGCTTCATCTTGTCCGTTGGGACAGAGAACTCATTGCAGAACTGAGAAACATATCAAGTTGATAAAATTATATTGCCTTTACAGTTGATACTATCCAAGATTTACTCTAGGAGAAGTTTAAGATTTTGAGATATGAAGAATTTCACACATTACTACCTCTTCCCCATCTTGCAATTGTAATAAGATAGCTGATATAGCTCCCTTCTTCGAATGCGTGGGATAATGTCTCTTGCTTCCTCTAGAGTTTGTACATCAGAAATTTCAATGATTTTTAAGATTGAGTCATCTAACTGCACTTCAGAGAGACTATGCCAGTGCTGTAAAGTAAAACCTAGAAGTTTCAAAATCCTGCCGGTTGATGAATTGAGGATGCAATGTCAAGCTAATCATTTGTTTTTAACAGAGCATCAACAACCATGAGTTCTATTGCCTGACAAAAGATCACTGTCAAATTTAATGCATTAAGTGTTCAATACAGATTAAAGACATCTATGCTGGAACTCTTATTATGAAGATTTGCATGTGACACATAATTGAATTTGGTACATGGTTGTTCAACATATCTGAACACTGATGGCAAGTCTGCAAGCACAATACTCCAATTGAGGCGAAATCAAAGTCTAAGAGTACAGCTTCAAGTTATGTTTTCAGTACAATTTTCACGTGTGCAACAAAATATGTAACAAGTATATTTCAAAGTCTGAAAGTAACAATTTCAAGTCACATTTTCAATGCAATTTTTGCAGCCGTACAACAAGATGTGTGTAACAAGTATTTCCTAGAGCGTAAGTCAAAGACTCAAAAAATAAATAAATTAATAAATAAAAGGATTGTTAAAAGTTTGACCAAGTGAGAGATTGCGTATGGGTATGAAATTTTGAGCATGATGCTGCAATGAGATTATCAAACTCCGACCAAGATTATCAAACTCCGACCAGATTTGGTCGGAGTAATTTTGACGTACGTCATTTTGAATATTTTGTGATTTTTACACTAACTCATGGAGCATATAGTAAAACATTTTTGTTAATAAATATATTATTTGGACTTCGCTTGAAGGCAAGCATTTAGCATATCGAGATGCTCAAAATTATATTCATAAAATCAGAGTGAGGTAAAAATAAAATATAACAAATTAAACCTCTCAACTATGTAAATAGAATGATATTATATTTGAGCTTTAATATAAGTTAATAATTTAATTTGTTATTATTTTTTTTTTTTGAAACTCAGCCCACGGTTTAATTTGTTATATCTTTAAACTATAGTGTTTAAAATGAAAAAATTTCAATATATATTGTATCTTCTCACAAAAATATTTACGTGTGGAAGACCTATAATTTGAGTAAAAGAATCATATTGCACTTGCACGAGATTTACTTGAAACTCAATAAAGAGGGGAATACTTTTTTCTTTTTCTTTTTTTTGAGAATCAAGAAGAGAATACCTTAAATTACCCAACAAACTCATATTCTGGAACTGTTGAATAAAAAGAATGAAAGCCCACCTAATGGTAGAATCTACTCCAACATCTCATTCTGACATGGCAAGCATAATTTTGCTTGACCATGACCGGAGTAAATTTTCATCAAGAAGATAATCAATCTTTAAGTGAGTAATGCTATTTTTACAAACTATTGATGTTGCAAATTCTTACTGGTTTTCATTTGGTCCACGAACGTCACATTTTTACTTATCAATAACCACTCACTAAATTAGCATTTTATAAAATAATGTATGGCTTTAGCTCTATATATATATTTATATTAATTTATGGGACTTGCTTACATATTTGATTTGAAGATAATGATAATAGGAAAGTAAATATGAAATAATAATATCATCTTAATCAAGACTTCAAACGTGGTAAATTTAATGGCCCTACGATTCAATCCTTGGATTATAACATTAGTATTCCAAATAGCCTAAAACATGGTTTCTAGCAGCAACCACAAACTTATATTGGCATGAAAAGAGAACCTACCTTATAGCCTTAAACAACTGCCAATAGTCTTCCATAGAACCCATTTCATTATTAATTTGGGAGTCTCAAAGAAAAGAAGCAGACAACTAAGATAGCTTAGTTCAGTTGTACATCTCCAAAAGAAGATGATATATGGTCGTCTATAAAGAAGTGTGAAATCTCAATTCCCTTTCCCACCTGGAAACCAGAAAAGAAATCCTGTTGCTCCTACAATCCACTTTACTCAAACACCTATAATGCTGAATATGCCAGTTGGGGGCCTGTTCACAAGAACTGAGAATGTCACAGTAGAGAGTCGAGACATAAGCTGAAGTCTATCTTGCCCTGTAACCAAATCTGCTAAACACAGAAATTTGACAAATGTCACATTTCCCATCCGTAAACATAAAATAAAAACAAAAGAGAGCATCCAAAATCCAAATCCAAATCCAAATCCAAATCAACATTCATGTATCACAAGTTCCAATTTGCCGTTCTTCTCAATAGACCCATTTTACTGGCTACCATTGTGTTCTTATTTTGAAAAAGATATTTTTTTTAAAAAATAAATCAAGAAAAGACTAACGTATGAAAGAATTCTTTTCCCTCCCAAACTTTCGAAGGTAAGAAAAGTTAGTTTCATACAGTAGTGAAGTAATTTGTAAAGAAATTATATATATATATATATATATATATAATTACAAAAGCTTCTTCTCAATATATATATAAAGAAATTCATTAATAATTACAAATAACTATACATTGGAGGCATTTAAGCTCTGTACACAGGGTGGAGTCTCCTCCAATTACATATAATCCCGACCAAATTTAGGTGCCGTTTGGATTCGGCTGAATGTTGCTGCGTCCGCGTTTCAGTTTTTTTTTTTTTCACGCGTTTTGCAAAAAGCAGAGACAATCAGTACTATAGCAGTACTGTAGTGTACTGTTTATACACTGTAGCAGTACTGTTTATGTACTGTTCATGGGACCCACAGTCACTTTATTCAGAAAAAATATATTAAAAATGGGTCCCACGGTACTATTTACACATTTAAAAATTATTTTGCTACAGTGTTTTCAGTTTTCAATTTCAGCAACAATAAGTTCAATCCAAACAGACCCTTAAAGCAAATGACGGATGATTCTAATCCATACTACTATATACACAAAAAAAAAAAAAAAAAAAAAAAAGAGTTTTAGACCACTTTATGATGCTATACTATTTCTTACTTATCACCAAATTTTGCGGATCCATTACTCCAAGGTTGGTGGATTGCACAAATTATCTATTTTCTGAAGTTCCCAATGTTGCTTAAATTTTGTTAGTATCAGTGTAAGACTTGTGCAGATTATCAAAAATAAAAGTGCAATACTTGTGCAGAGTGCACATCAGAAATCTAAGTCATATGCTTAAAAGACTATTCCATAATTATGTTCATTATAATATTTTTCAACAAGCTAATAAGACCTATAAGCATATGTAAATGAGTTGATGTGCTGTAGTAAATTTTAGACTTCCTAACACAATTCATATTTCATTAACTCTAAATATGAATACAAATCTCCCTCTTCCCTCACAGCTTGAATATGACTTATGTGCAAGTCCTTTCACTGTCTCCAAAGTAGGCTTCCTAAATTTTCTTCCATAACCCATTTCCTATATCATTAAGTCCCACATCAGGTGTTTACTAAATAGATCTTGGGTTTATAAGTGATTATGAGGACCCTATTTACAACTTAACTAGTTGTTTTGGGTAATAAGCACAGTGTGGCTAGCACTTTCCTTTGGTTGGTTGTTACAATAATTATCCACACAGTGTAATTCAAGCTTCAAGCTACCAATTTTCAAACAGAAATCTATTCAATCCTGGTTGGCATCTATCATGCAACAGGTTGACATCTCCTTTTGGGGGCTCTTTTTCTATTATGTAGTCAAGAACAAAGAGTTGGCCAAAGAGTACTATGAACTAGAAAGGGAAATGGGTGTGTGGAAGGAGGAAAACAATGGGATGATCAAAAGGCATGAATTAGTTGCAAGCATATAAAAAGTGTGGCTTATGCATACAATCTGCAACCTTCTGAAATTGTGGTAGTTAGTTTTAACAGAAACGAGACAAGATGCTCCCATACTTTTGAGATCTGCATATGCAATTTACGAGAAAATTAGGGCCATATCAGTTAAACAAATCTACTTACAATTTATTCCTGTAAAAATAAAACAACCCAAACTTGAAGACAGAATTCCATAATATCTCCAAGTGAAAATAGAAGTCATAATGATGTCTATAGTTCTAGTTCCAAATTGCTAGCATTTTCTTTCTTCACCTTTTCTGTTGCTTGTTTCGTTCGGTATTTTAGACTATTTTTTAGGGGGTGGGGGGGAGGGGAAGGGGATTGTTAGGGAAGACTAAAATGCTTCAAGATTAAACAAAGAAACTAGTGTTTCTTTTGTTGACCTTCAATTCATTTAAGTGCTAGAGATCATAAGAGACTATAATAATGTCTAAAGTTCTAGTTCCAAATTCCAAAACTTTTTCTGTTGCTTGTTTTGTTTGGGGATTTTAGGAAAGAATTTGGGGGAGATGTTAGACATATTCATTGTGACTTTAATTAATGGATTGTGTTTAGGATAACATCAAATGACAATGTATATGCATTTATGTGCTGATTATTTAACCAACTTCATACACCTATGTATGAAAACCAATGGAGTCAGCACTAAGCGGAGAAAAGAAATAAATCCTTAGTTCAAGTCCTCAACCTGATAAAACTCTCCTCCACTAAGCCTTAAGCCTTTAAAATAAATGAATAAATAAATAAAACACTTAGTTCAAGTCCTTAGCCTGTAAAGATATATAGAGATTTTGGCATTAAAAATCAAGAGTGAGAGGATCATATAAATTCCTATAAAGAAAAAAAAATTGGGCAGCAGGTTAGAGTAAGAAGAAGAATAGACATCAAAACAGAGGAAACCAAAACAGTATACCTTAAAAAAAAATCCTTAGTTCGGAGTCTTGAAGTTTGACTAAAAAGAAAGGGCTAACCAAGGTCTTAAGCAAAAAATGTACTAAAAACAAATCCAAGAAGCAAAAAACTAAAAAAATAAAAATAAATAAAAACAAAATTGTTAGTCTACAGTCTGCAAAGTTTGAATAAAAAGAAGGGCTAGCCATGAGTTCTAACTTCTAAGGCAACATCTTATGCAGAAAATGTATTAAAAACATGTCCAACTAGTAAAAAACCGACCCATGCATAAGATTTTTGACTTGGTAGAAGCATTGTTGCATGTTTATTAGTATGTCTCAACAAGTTTTACTTGTGAAAGTACAACCAAGATAAAATAAATACTTGTACACTACACACAAACAATTGGAGGGAAATCAGCATTGGAAAATGGCTTTAACCATGCAGAAGTCTTGGCAGGTGATCATAGCAATAAGGCCTCAGTTGCCCTTTTTTATTATCACAATCACCCAATTCATCTGCAAGTTACGACAATTAAAATCATAAAATAGTATTTTTTTTTAAAAAAAGAAAGAACCATTATTTTCCCCCTTTTTTGAAGGGAGCAAAATCTATTAGTAAGATTTTCTGTTATTCACTTATTCCTAATAAATAAATGCTTACTTCTGCCTACCAAATACCACTCTTCACCTTCAAAATCCCATAAAAAATATGCTCACCTAATTATACCAATAATTCAAATTCAGTACAAGTAGTCTCTATACTATGACCAAGTAGATGTCGATCTTCATCAATATAAATTATAATATTCATCTTGGATTTACTTGTCCACTAAAGAGAACAATTTAATGCTTTTTTCTTTTTTTTCTAGAATAATTTCGAAAACATCTTTGCCCGTAAAAGAAATAGAACTCAGCAAAAGATCAAATTACCAGTTTCTTTTATTAATTCTGTTCTTTTCTTTGCATGACTATATCCTTTCAAATTGACTTAGTACCCCTTTATTAATAAGCACATTAATTTAGTGAAAGAGAACGAGAAGTGACAAAGATGCAAATCAAACAATACAACTAAAGAGGGAGACATACTTTGGCGTTCAACAAAGATGATGCAAAGAAAAACAGTTTCAATGTAATAACAATACCTTGCTATGTTTCCTCAAAATTTGATCAAGAGGTTCTCATTTTCTTCTACTATGGATATGGGTTGAAGCCAGAATCATAGTTTGTAGACGGATCGGCCATTGTAGAGGAAGCCAAATCAAACCCAACTCCAACAGTTGAGTCAAATCCCAAAAACAAGTCAGACCCATTTGAGTCATATGGGCAATTGATGACAAAATCAAATCTCAACCATCATTGCTTGAATGCAGTGAAGATGGTCCCACAAGAAGTGGAGAAAGGAGATAGTAAAGGTGCAAGCTTTGTCTTAGTTGTCATCAGAGCTGTCATCATCATTTTCAGAGTAGTCAGAGTTGTCATCAACATTTTGAGAGTTGTCATCGAATGTAACGGAATTTGGAGGATGACAAATGCATTCTGCATGTGCCCCTATCCTTGCAATCACAGGAGCGAATTTTCCTTTTATACTATTCCACCTAGAGATTTTACATGAAACCTCAACAAGATTCCGATCACCTTGCATCATGTTTCCGAAATACTGTTGTAATTTGCTATTAGAAACACCGTAAGACCACAGATGATCACACTTAATATGGTAAAAGTTCCTCCGCAGCGTGAAAGGTTGCGTATGACCGTTGGTGAAAATGTTGACATGACATTGCCAACTGATTACATCATCACGAACAGAACCGTACTTATCATTATTAGCATAACTGTCCTTCAACGGAACTAGATGAAAACCTAAACAAACCGCAATTGTTGGAAATTTAGTACCAATCCAAAACGATATGGAACTTTCAATACTTTGATGGTTGAACCACTTTGGAATCTTCTTTCCTGTTACTATAATATTATATGACTCTCCATAGCCCCTCGTATAATCCATCAGAAACGCATGTAGAGTGCGTGAGGGCTTGAAGAGGGAGAGGGAGAAATCAATCCTGGAAGAGTAATCAATCTTGGAAGAGTAATCAATTTGATGCGATAATTTGTGATGTGAACGCGAATCCATTAATATGTTGTCTTCATATTTTGTATTTTGTGGAACCTCTAACTTTCTTCTAAACTGCATACAATTTGGAAATTAGAGAAATTAAAATTTAGCAAATCCAGTAATGTATTTGCAAAGGTAACCAAAATTGTTTCTATTTATTACTTTTAAGAGAGAGAGGGGTACCTAAAGGAATAATTTTCTTACTGATTTTGAACTCAATGAAATGCAATTTATTGCGCGTACTATTCTTATACTTTCTGGAAGCTTTGGAATTTTTTGAAGGAACTTGGAATCCCTAATCTGAAGATATTGTAATCTATTGAATTTGACAATGCTTTCTTGGAGGCTCAAACCTTCTCTCCCCGATAATAAACATTTCTTTGAGGGGGTGAAACAAGAAGTCAACTTTTTTAGAAAATTCAACCTTAGAAAACCATAATTTGATAAATATTGTCGCAAATGGTCATATTCATAAAGCTTGAGTATGCGAAGATGTTGCAATTGATCGATGCTTCTTGGAAGATGGCACAAATTGAAATAGGAACCAAAATCTAATCGCTCAAGCCCGGTGAGATTCCTAAATGATGGAGGAAGCTCTCTAATGGAAGTGTGTGCCAAACTTAGATACTTTAAATTTTTCATTTCATGTGGAAAATCAGGCAACCTCTTAACCCTTTCGCACAGATAAAGACATAAAAGTTTAAGAGACTTCATTGAGATGCAGCTTGGAAGAATTCGAAGTTTATAGCAATTGCCGAGGTCCCAGCTTTCAAGCTTAGCAAGACATCCAACAGAGTCATGAACCTTGACTAATTTTTTACATTCACGGAGATTCAATTCCTTTATGTTTGGGGTGGCACTCAATAAGTTCGGTAATTTTCTAACGTATTGACAAAAACTGAAATTCATATATGTCAAGCTTTTGTATTGTATACTCTGTAGGGAAAAAAAAATCAAAATTTAACTTCAACAAATGTTAAAATATAGTTTAATGAAGTTATATAATAATTTATAAATAAATAAAAATAATTATACCTCGAAAATCTTGTACAATATAACGGGACTTTGTGGCATGTTAAGTACAACAAGGTTGTGAGGACGAAAATTGGATGGTAAGGAAGATGAAGGAAATCTAGACCAATCAAGCACCCTTAATCCATTGGGAAGATATTCAAGATCTCCAGAAGTATTAACGTTACTAACCAAAAGGAACTTGAGATTTCCCACCTTCTCAAAACAGTTAGCTTTTAGTTGCAACTTTGTTGGTTCAGGCGAGATTATCGTTATGCCTCGAATATTATCAGATCCCTAATTGGAAAAAAAAAATTTAGTGAATCACATCATACAAAAGAATTCACTAAAAATATAATAACTATTAAATTTTAACCATGTTGACAAACTTGAATTTTCTTTCATAAATAAAGAAAAAAAATTTATATCAAGGAAAAAACAAAAAACAAAGTCATTAAATTTTTCCTATGAAAAAAAAAGTAAAAAGGTGAATGAAACAAAATTATACCTTATTTTCTGTTAGTACTTCAAAAGCATCCTTATAACACCATAGTCTGCTACGTAATCCAGGTATTTGTGGTGATTCTTGTCGAACAATTTCTCTACCAATTTGTTGTAGCAAGTCATGCATCCATAATTTGTTAAATTGATCAACAATTATGAGACACTTATCTATAAGATTTTTAATACCAATAATTGGGTATAGATTGCAAGAATTTAGTATATCTACAACATAATCCTTGTAAAGACCCTTGAAGAAACATGCAAGATCGAGAAAAATATCTTGCTCCGTTTCATCCAATCCTTGATAACTTACTTGGAGTACTTTTTGAATATCTTTGTCAGGAATCATTTTGTACTTATCTAATGCACTTTTCCATTCCATTTCACTTCTTCCATGCAAATTGGCACCAATTATTGATAGAGCTAATGGAAGGCCCTTGGCATAACATATAACCTGATCAGTAAGTTTTGAATAATCTTCATCGGGTTTGTTTTTATGAAAGGCATGCATACTAAATAGTTCAAGAGCTTCATGATCCTCTAATTCCTTAACCTCGTAAGTCAAATGATGTATTCTTAAAGTTTGTAAGAAATGTTTATTTCTTGTTGTTATAATTATTCTACTTCCAGAAGCAAGCCAATCACATCCTCCAATCAATCTTTCTATTTGGTATAATTTATCCACATCATCAAGAATTAGAAGAATTCTTTTATTGCAAAGTATGTTCTCTATCGCAGTGGTTCCTTTCGATTCACTGCCCATCTTCAGTTGTCCATTTATCCCTAGGGTCTCATGAAAAAGTATCTCTTGTAGTTGAATAATGCCATCAAATGTCCCTGACTTGTCTCTAACATTTTCCAAAAACATGCTTCCTTCGAAATGATCTAATATTTTGTTATAAACTGCTTTTGCAATGGTTGTTTTACCCACTCCACCAAGGCCATACATACCTAACATACGAACATCATCTGACCCAATTTCTAATTTCAATATTATGGCCTCTACACAAGAATTTATTCCAATAGGGTATTGAGCAACAAATAATGGCATCCGATTTAATTTAAAATTTGAGATCGCTTCAACAATCTCTTGGATAAATTCAAATTCAGCACAGCTGTCATTCACAAAGCATACAGGACATGTAAATAGTTAAATTATAAAATTGAAATATGAACCTAAACTAAATTCAACATGTTCAATTTGAGCATTACAATTTACCACTGCAGATTTTTTTTTTTTTTAAGTAAGCCTAATGTAATTTATAGATCTAGGAGCTATAACTTTATTAGGATTTTTTCTAATTATTGTTTTTCTAGGAAATCAGCTTTAGGTTTTTGGCAAGAAATCGCATGGAAAATCCAGTTAGACAAGGGGCACAAACTTATTGAAATCCCACTTTTAATACTTGAACAAAATTATTAAGAGTTTCTTCTAAAAAAATTCTAAACCACATATTAGATAACCTCCTTATTATTTGGTAAGATAGTATAATATTATGTTATTTTATTTTTTCTATTGACCCATACTTAACTGCCTTAGTAGAAGGTATTACCAAAAAATATCATAATTTGGAAAAACTTAAAAAAGGAAAAGGACAATCATCAAATAGTAGAAGTTGTTTAACAATAAAATGTATTGGCGATTATGAAACCATTAAAACTTTTCTTTTATGAGAAAACCATTAGAACTTGTAAGAGCATAAAAGTAGTCATTAAATATAGGAACATACTCATGCTTGTAATGCCAACCAGATATATTTGCAACTTCATATAAAGCTTTCCTCCAACCTTGCAACTTCTTGTTATCCTTTAATTTTTTTTCATGTTTAGATAATGTTTTTCCAAACTTTCCTTTTTGGTTGCGAACTTCTGATGGATTCACGTTGTAAAAAACCGGTCGCACTAATTGGTCATTCTTCTTACACTCGACAATTTTAGCAAGTTCATCCAAGCACCATGTGGAGGATGCATAGTTTTCAGAAAATACAATTATTGAAATCCTTGAGCTTTCAATGATTTTGAGAAGACTTGCAGAAATTTCTTCCCCTTTTTGAAGGTTATCATCAATAAAGGTGTTAATACCTTGTTGACACAAAGCATTATACAAATGGCCTGTAAAACCAAGACGAGTATCTTCACCTCTGAAACTCAAGAAGACATCAAACTTCTTGGGTTGGTGGGTGAAAGAAGAAGATGAGGCCCCTTCGCTAGTGACAAGAGCCATCAAGATTTATGAACAGACAATTGTAAATATCTGAAAGGAGGAGAAAGAAAATTGTTAAGGGATTCTCAATATAATTCAAGAAAGTGAATGACAAATTAGGAAGAGGGTGAATGCAAGCAAGAGGATCCTTTAAAGGTGGCTTGCTTTGGGTGTGACCAGCAACTCTTTGAACTTTTAAGTGCCATATTGATGCTTTTTACATTGATTTTGGTATGACTATTAACTCTTTGAACTTTCCAAAAACCATACTGATGCCTTTTTCATTTTCATTGCAATATCATGCAAGTTTTTGTGTGAAACCTAAAATAAATCTTTGAACTTTCTTTGTGATCAAACGGAATGGAAATTTCATATCTTATTAGTCAATCGAAAGTGAGATGTGTAATATCTAGCAAACACTTCCCACTTTCCATAATAGTTCATTTGCTGGAGTTGAGGAAAAAAAAACCATTTTCTATTTTAGCATTTTGAAACTTTAAAAAAAATAATAATAATTTGCTGATTGATAGGAACCTGGCTTTCCTAATTAAGGATAGCATACTATATTACTAAAAAAAAGAAGAAGGCTACCATGGATATATGAGGTGGAAGTTCAATTCATGGCATTAAAAGAAGGGCTGTTTGGCGGATTGGGAGTGGAAATTCAGTTCATATATGGGGTGATAGGTGGCTGCCAGGGAAGTTCAATAATAAAATCATCTCCCCTTCTATTGCTAGTGATAACACTGCAATGGTTAGTTCCTTAATTGATCAGACCAACCGTGTGTGTAAGGGGGAGCTTATTGAGTCATATTTCTTTGAGTGGGAAGCATGGTTTTAAAAACCGGTACAGTGAAAGAACCGGAAAGGGAGCTAATTACCAGTTTTATGGTTGGAAAATAACAAATAAGTACATTACATCCAAATTGCAAATAAGTTTTAAAGTTTCAAACAAACAACTACTAAGTTTTAAGACCCAAGCCTCATTTGTTATGAAGAAAATTGAAATCAATACCATCATGTGAACCAAATGCTTTACCACTAGCATCAAATTCATCACCCGGTTGTAAAAGCATGTTCATTAGATGGTACAGAGGCGGACTCCATTTCACTCAACAATTTCAGACTAGCAGCAACCATTTTATCAACAAATAAATTCATCAACACAACATACACAAACAATAGTATAATACTCTGTAAACTATATTTCACAAACAATAATGCTCTGCAAATCAAATCCACAACATACACAAAATCCACAACATAAGGAGAATTAACGATAGAAGTTACCACTTACCAGTGAAGTCACGGAATGGAGAACCTGAGATGAAGCCGAGAGAGGAAAAAAAAAAAACAGAACCGAGAAAAGAAAATGATCAAAATCAAAATCAAGTAATCAAAATCAAAAGAAAAGAATATTACCTGATGAAGCCGAGAAGCAGAGAGCAGAGCTCAGAGGGCGAGGGCGAGACCGAGAAGGAAAAAAAAAAAAAACCCAGAACACTTCACAGTTCAGACGCCGAGAGGATGAGAAGGAAAAAGAAAAAAATCAGAGGCGTGCGTGAGGTGAGACCGTGAGAGTGAGTCAGAGAGAGTGAGGGATATTCATGATTTCAGGGAGAATGAGCTTGAGTTTAGTGAGGCAGAGAGCTTGAGAGAGCTTGAGACCGTGAGATGAGAGTCTAGGTGCTTTCTATTCTGGTTTACTCTTAAGTCTCCAATGTGTTGACTTTTTTTTTTCCTTGATTTTTTTTCTTCCTTTGTTATGACGTGTTGACTGGGTTTTTTTTTTTTCCTTGATTTTTTTTCTTCCTTTGTTATGACGTGTTGACTGGGTTTTTTTTTTTCCTTGATTTTTTTTCTTCCTTTGTTATGACGTGTTTTCTTCGTTACTGACGTGATGGTTTTCATTTTTTCTTCTTTTCTTTTCTTTTGTCTGAACGTAGCTTCTTTTCTTTTCTTCTTTTTATTTTCTTTAACTTTTTCTGGATGTGTAGCATTCCTTTTTTTTTTTTCTTTTTCTTTTTTGTGCTCACATGTTTATTTTCTCATTAATTTTGGTTGGTTTTTTTTTCTCTCTTTTTTTTTTTTTTCCTAAACATTTTGTTATGCTTTCTTTTATACTTTAATTAGTGTCTATTTATACATCATTTTTTTAAAAATGTATAATATGTTACCTTTTATTTTAGGCATAAATACACTTTTAGTCCCTACATTTTAGGGTCATTTCTATTTTGGTTCATACATTTTCATTTTACCACTTTTAGTCCCTAAACCAATTAACGCGTGACATTTAAGTCCTTACCGTCATTCAACTAATAGAAAAAGCTGACATGGCCGATGACACATTAAAATAATAATTAAAAAATACCACATCAGCATTTAAATTAAAAAATTAATTTATTAATTTTAATTAAATTAAAAAATTAAAAACAAGAACATCAAACCTAGAAATAAACTCAGCAATGACATCAAATCCAAAATCAAAGAGCAAACCCAGAATAAAAGAACATGAACATCAAACCTATAGAAAAAAAAAAAAAAAAAAAAAAAATGAACGTCACCAAATCAAAGAGCCCTGACCAACCCGACCGATTCGCCGACTCCGAAATCAACCTCCACAAGCTTAGCATCCTCGCAGGTGCTCCCAAGCTATATCTGGATCTCGTCAATCTTAATGCGATTCCTTCGATTTTGAATCTCCTTGCTCACAATAACATCGATATTGTAGTCGATGTGGTTCAGTTGCTTCAGGATCTGATGGATCTTGATGTGTTTGAGGACAATGAGGAGAGTGATGAGCCGACTAGGGTTTTGGTTGACACGCTGGTGGAGAACAATGTGCTTGAGCTCCTTGTTCAAAATTTGCAACAGTTGAACGATTCTGATCCCAATGAAATGGCTGCAATGTATAGCACGCTCACGATGGCTGAGAATCTAGCGGAGGTGAAGCCTGTGGTGGTGGAGATGGTGTGCGAGAGGATGAAGTTGTTGAAGTGGTTGCTAGGGAAGATAAAGGTGAGGGATTTTGCTGCAAAATAGTGCGGCGAATCAAAGGAGGGTAGGGCAGATGAGCGGTGTGGATGTGGTGCTTTAGGCCGTTGCGGTGATGTTCATGCCGCACCCGATGCATTGTCTACCATTTAAGAAGTG
Source organism: Quercus lobata (assembly GCF_001633185.2). Taxonomy (NCBI): domain Eukaryota; kingdom Viridiplantae; phylum Streptophyta; class Magnoliopsida; order Fagales; family Fagaceae; genus Quercus; species Quercus lobata. The sequence continues at coordinate 61,315,184 of NC_044906.1, read as the reverse complement.
TGGTGGTCGGGTTCTGGGTTTCAATGTGAGTTTGGTGATTGAAGAAGTGTGGGTTGTGGCTTCTGGGATTTGATGATTTTCTAGTTTTGAACTTTCTAGGCTTATGGCTTGGGGATTTGATGATTTTCCTGGTGTTGAAAATGAGGGCTTTGAGATTTATGATTTCGTTTTTGAGCTGAATTTTTTGGGTTTTTTTGTGTGTTTGTTTCTCAACAAAATTTATGGAGATGAACCCAAGGAACATGAACATGTTCTTCAGAAAAAAATAATGAAAGAAATAATTTTTTTTAATTTAATTATCTTATTTTATTTTAAAAGAATTTAGAAAAAAAAAAACATGAAAATGTCTTTTTTATTATTATTTTATGCTGACTTGGCATTTATTAAATAATAAATAAAATTATTATTTTATTTGTCACGTCAGCATTTACTGTGTCAATAGTGCACTCTGTTTGCCACGTAAGCTTTTTCTATTAGTTGGGTGATGGTAAAGACTTAAATGTCACGCGTTATTTGGTTTAGAGACTAAAAGTAGTAAAATGAAAATGTAGGGGCTAAAAATACATTTACGCCTTTTATTTTATTTAATAGGGACATGATGGTCCATTTATACAAACTTTAATTTCAACAAAACAAAAAAGTTTTTCATTCATCCACTTTTTCACCCTCTCAACTAAACAAAATGAGAGAAACTAAAATCTTTTCTAGCCTTCCACTTTTCTATTCTCTCTGTATTTTCTATCCTCCTACTTTTCCATCCTCCCAACAAATGGACCTAGGGTTAGTTTTTAGCCAAAACGACGTAGTTTTAGGTTGGGAAAAAGACAAAAAATCACAACCGGTCCAATTGAACCGGCCGGTTTTCAAATTTTCCCAGTTTTTAAGCTATTTTCGGTTTTTGCCCATAACCGGATTGGATTGAAAGTCAGTTCCCGGTTGGAACGGTCGGTCCGGTCTGGTTTTTAAAACCATGATGGGAAGCCGATATCATCAAGAATATACCTCTTTGTGATCTATACAAGAGGATGTTTTGATCTAGCCTTTTAGCCCTGATGGAGAGTATAAAGTTTAGACCGGATATAAATTTCTGCAGAATCAGTGCATGGCTAGTGAACCTGGTTCCTCTGATGTTACCACATTGCAGCCTTTATGGAAGAAGATTTGGGGTTTAAAAGTTCCTAGAAAAGTAAGAAATCTGGTCTGGCACTCTTGTAAGAATTCACTGTCCACCAAGATGAATTTGCTTAAACGCCAAATGGTTACTAGTGATGTGTGTGAGCTGTGTAACCTACACACAGAAGACTCAGCTCATGCTTTATATCGCTGCCCAAAATTGGAGAATTTCTGGCAAAGCACACCTCTATGGAGTCACGGCACCATCAGACAATGCAATAGTTTTTTGGATATAATGTTTGTTATTTGCGCAGATAACAGTGACTCGGAGCTGTTCTCATCAATGGCGTGGACGTTGTGGAGTAGAAGAAACAATATCAAACTTGGGAAACCCTCTATCTCGTTGGAGCAGGTGCTGGACAAAGCTCGTGACCTCACACTGGGTTGCTTAACCCGATCCCACATTAGCAATAGCAGCACCGAAGCAGACAGTAGCAGCGTGGAAACCTCCACCCTTGCATGGTTACAAGGTTAACTTCGACAGAGCACTTTTTGAATGAGAAAACAGAGCTAGTTTGGGAGTAGTCATACGAAACCATGATGGATTGGTGATGGCTTCATTGTTTGAAGTCGTTCCACTACCACCCACAGTCATCGAAGTGGAAACTTTGGCAGCGTGCCGAGCATTGGAGTTCGCGTTAGAATTGGGATTTGATAACATTGTCCTCGAAGGTGACTCCAAAGTCTTAATCAAGCTCTTGAACAATTGCAGCAAGTCATTGGCGCCCTTTGGACACATCATGAATGATATTATTTTTCTTGCTTCGCACTTCACTTGTTTTAGTGTTACACATGTCCAAAGACAATGTAATAAGTTTGCTCATTCGCTAGCTAGAAGAGCAATCTCCTCCTCCCCATTGGCCTTCTGGATGGAAAATGTTCCACCAAACCTTTTATCTCTAACTCAGGTTGATTTAAATAGCCTTCCTTAATAATATGTATTGATTTGTTTCTCAAAAAAAAAAAAAAAAAAAAAAATTCACAACAAATCATAGATGGTAAATAGTTATTGGTTCTAATTTAAATCTATAACTTAAATTATTTTTTTGCCTATCTATTACAACCAATTATAACCTGTCAGTTAGGATTTGTTGTGAAAGTGTTGGGGAAATGTTATAAACATAGCATTTCTCTATTAATTAATATGTACTTGAAAGAGTTTATTTTTATGGGCTTATTTTACTTTAAAAATAAATTAGGCAAGAGTACAACAATACCTATGAACGGCCAAGTTTCAAAACAAATTATAAATAAGTTTAGAAAAACAAATAAATTGGAGAAAAAGAAAAAACCCTCCCAACAATTGTGATAATGTTGTTTTAAATTAAAAAACCAAAGGCCCAACATAGACCCATAAACAAAGTTCAAAGAGAAGTCTAGCACACGTGTTTGACTTTCTAGAAAAGTATCATCTTTAGTGTATGTTTGGATTGCACTGAAAACTGAATTTCCTCTGTGTTTGGCCTTTTTTGTGGGTCCCATGCACTATTCACGGGACCCACAAGTATGGAATTCAGCAAAAACAACTTTAGGTGAAGTTTTTCTTTTTCCTTGACACTGATGGTGGAAAGGAGAGAAGGTTCCTTCTTTTTCCTTGACACTGATGGTGGAAAGAAGAGAGAAGGGAAGGGAAATATTACTATATTAGCTTTCCTTTATTTGGTTAAGAGAGAAGAAAAAGGAAAAAGTAAAGAAAATAGAATCCAATCAGGTCTATTTTTTACAATCTGCCCAATATTGTGGATGGGAAAGTTTATCATCATTTTATGATGTGTGAAGTTTTGGGCGAATGAGGAGAGAGGAGTTCTTCAATAATGAGGGTGTCAAATTGACAAATAATTTGATAATGGGATTGCTGAATTGAGAGTAAAAATAGGAGGGAATTGTAAAAGTAGAAGATAGAACACATGATTCAGTAATTGAATAACTAAAATTCTGTTTCAATTTTTCTCTTTTGCCCAAACTTGAAACTTCACTGTCTATATTTATTTATTTTTTGGTAGAAGATGGAAATTTATTAAAACTAAAGAGCTAATCGAGTTTCAGGACAAGTTTTATTGACATATAGACCATTTAAATATCAAACTATCATACATCACAAAATCACTAGTTTGGATAGTGCTTGTCCTTGCTAATTTGTTAGCACATTTGTTGGCTTCACAAAATAGTGGTTGATTCGAACCTAGGGAAGCAAGGAAACCAATATCCTGCAATCATCTACAAGGAAGAGACAACATGGTTAGAGTAACTGGAGTTAGCTAGCAAATCAACACAAATAGTGGGCTTGCATTTTTTACAATTCTTCAAAAGTTAGTCTATCACCACTTGCTCTTGGATACCAAGTAAAGTTTAAGTTTTTCTTTTTCCTACAAAATACCCCTCTTTTTTCTTGAGATTCCACAAAATCAATTCCACTTGCCACACAATAATTTTTTTACAAAAAGTCAATTAAAAAGGGAAAAGGGGATGTGTGAAATGAAAAGTCCATTAAAAGATTTAGAGCATATAGCTTTATTTTATACCAATGTGTCATCTAAAGAGAAAAAAAATTAACCATTAATCCTTTTCACTTGTAGATAAATTGTATGCCCTAACATGGACACAAATAAGTCCCTTTACTGTCATATATGCATTATAAGATAAAAACGTGCAATACATGAGATTCAATGTTAAAACTTCAATGAATTTTTTTTTTTGGGACAAATATCGATTGAGAATGTATTTCATCAACACACAACGCAATCAACCATCACCATTTGCAAGACCTCCCAGCAAAAACAAATTCAATTTCCCCTTCTTCTCTTTTTCCAATTTCAAGATAGTATGGCCATATTATCTTGATCATGTTCAATAAATAGTACCAAGATATTATTGTGGAAATACGAATATTGATTAATTTCGATAGAAACCTTTATCTACCTCACAAAATTCTCTCTATAACAGCTTATGTGTTTTCTAGTACTTTTGAATGGTGAAGTCTTGCACTTGCATATCGATTTTATCCAAGTCTTTTTTTTTTTTTGGAAGCCAAACTCATTTGTCATTTATTACTGAGTATGAGTACAATCAAATTACAAAGCTTCCATCGCTGGTGGAGGAGAATCCTCTAACCAAATTAGTTCATCATCTACATATCTAGCGTACTTGGCCAATGAATGGGCCACAAAATTTGCACTACCGTGTACCATCCAAGTCCCTGAAGCAAGCATTGTATATTGTGCAGAATGTGACCCAATGGACAACTCTGTGAAACCTGCATCAATTGCAAATTCCAAAGCTTTTCCTACAAGCCATAATTTCCATTTCCTCGCTATCAACTATAGAAAGGCCTCTCGCTGATGTAAATGTCATCTGATTGAGATTAAGTGCAATACCTAGGGTATTGAACCTGATGCAATTGATATGGATGGTTGACATTTAAAGTTGCAAAATGAGGAATAGCAAAAAAGTAAAGGTAAAAAAGTTTTAAAAAAAAAAAAAAAGTTGTGAGGGACTTGGGTAAATTGCACAATGCAATTAACAATTGTATCGGATCCCAATCCAATGCCATCACCTCCCCCTTTTTCATTTCAAACTATTGCTCTCATCCCAGTCTCATCAAGATCGGCAAACAATGCAACATCAAAATTGAGCTTGAACCAAGAGGATGGAGGTGGACACCATACCTTAACAGATTGTGTTCTACCTCTCCAATATCAGGTTTGGTGTGTTTTTTATTTGGATATGTTAGGTTGGCCCATCACTTAAAAGTTAAAATGGGTTCAAGTAAAAGTTTACTGATGTATAAGTTTTTAATACAAAATAATGTGTCACGTCATTTAAAAAAATGCTACCTTATTTTTTCAACAGATACATAAGCAAAGAAACTAGCGGAAGTTAATGAAGGGACCAGCAAAGCTTTTTTTAAAACGTTAGGGACAAATATTGCCCATTTTAAACTTCAAGGACCAATAGTGCTCAGTAAGTAAACTTTAGAGACTAATAATGTAGTTTCGCTTAAAAAAAAAAAAAAAAAACCCTTATTTGAAATTTTGAACACAATGAGCATTTACATATCTATTAATTAGAGGAATGCTGTGTCCACAATATTTTCACAAAAATTGTTATTGGTTTTAATTTAAATTCATAACTCAAATTACTTTTCTACCCACCCATAAAATTATAAATAAGTTTTAAAAAATGAATAAATTGGAGAGAAAAAAAAAATCCTCCTGCATACAGACAATTGTGATAATGTTATTTTTAATTAAAAAACCAAAGGCCCAACATAGACCCATAAACGAATGGTAATAACTAATAAAAGTAGATATCCCTCTTCCATGCAATCATACAAAGTTCAAAAAATTGTCTAGCACGCATTTTTTACTTTGTGGAAAAGTATAGCTCTTTAGTCTAGCACTCGTTTTTGAAAGTGAAGTCTCTTTTTCCTATAGATTTCCCCTCTTTTTCCTTCTTTTTCCATGACATTGATGGTGGAAAGAGGAGGGAAGGGAAGGGAAATATCAATGGTTCAGATCCTCTAGATTTCTTAGGGTACTCTATCAAATAGATTTTCCTAAATCTTAACCATTTTTTAATGATTTAATGGTCTAGATTTTGCCATGTCAGCATTCTACTAACAATAATTTAATCTTTTTTTTTTTTTTTTTGAGAAAGAACTTATGAATTTCATTAACGTAAATGAGCTACATCCAACTGTAAAAACTAAACAATATGGGATGGAACATCCTCCATCCAAACTTGGAAATCTGGTATGCGTAAAGTATATTTGGCCAAATTATGAGCTACACTATTGCCATTTCTCATAACATGAGAATACAATACTCTTCTAAATTTTTTTCCATACTCTTTCACATCTTCAACCAGCAGACCCCACGGCAGTAAGGTTTGTTCTTGTGCCTTCAATGCTTGAATTAAGTTCAACGCATCACCTTCAAGGATAATATTCTGGAAGCCCAGCTCATGAGCAAAGGATAGAGCCTTCAATGCAGCCAAAGCTTCCAAGTCCTCTGCCTTGAACTGTTGGCTTAGTTTCTCTGCACAGGATGCCAAAACAGCCCCCTCCGAGTCTCGAATCACCACTCCCACACCAGACATCCTTGAGGATTCAGCATTTGCTCCATCAAAGTTAATCTTAACAAAACCGTTCGGCGGTGCCGTCCATCTATTTTCTCCCCTGCCGCTGCACTCCACTTGAACCTCTGAAACCTGCAAGTTAGTTCGGTATTGCACCAAACTGGTCCGTGCAAGTGCAGCAACCTGATGGAGCGGGCTGGACTGCAGCATTAAGCGAGTCTTGTTCCTCTGATTCCATACTCCCCATGCCGTAAATGCTAGAAGTTCCAGTGATTTCCCTTCATCAACCATCCATAGCAGCAGCTCCTTGACAGTGACAAAGCCAACCTCATACCTGAATCTCCACATACTTTGATCTGACCACACTACATCCAGTTCCGGACATAACCATAGTGCGTGAAGCGGGTCCTCCACAGCATTCTTACACCTCTCACATGTTGGGTCTTCAAGGATTTTTCTTCTCATCAAAGCTTGTTTGGTTGGCAAAGCAAAGCGGCAAGCTCTCCACAGAAAATTTTTCACCTTTGGAGGGGCTCGCATCTCCCAAATTTTTTTCCACAGCCGCTTCTCATCTGCTGGTGGTGTTGGCAGATTTGATTCCATCTCCTCCTCCTGTTTTAGAAATCTATACCCCGACTTACAAGTATAATTTCCCGTTGGAGAATACGGCCAATAAAGAGAATCCTCTGCTGCATTACGGCTGAGTGGGATTTGCTTAATCAAGTCTGCATCTTCAGTCACAAATAGCCCATCTACCAACTCTTCATTCCACCTTCTTGTGATTGGATCAAAGAGAGTAGCTACGGTATGCTCCTCAAAGCTCTCCAAGGGACAGATTGGCAGCTGCGTTGGGTGTTTTCTTGGCAGCCAACGTTGCTGCCAAATGTTTATTTTCTCACCATTACCTATTCTCCATAGAGCCCCTCTTTGAATGATGTCTCTACCTCTAAGGATACTTTTCCAAGCATATGACCCCATCCTAGAGTCGGTAGCCTCCATAATCGTTGAATTTGGGAAGAAACGAGCCTTAAATACTTTGTAAAAAAGTGATGATGTATCATTCAATAGCCTCCAAGCTTGTTTTGCCAAGAGTGAGTCGTTAAACATAGCAAGGTCTCGGAAGCCCATTCCTCCAATAGTTTTCGATTTTGTCATTTCCTCCCATTTAATCCAATGGATTTTTCTTCGATCACCTCTTTGGCCCCACCAAAATTTCTTGATTAAAGACTCAATCTCATTACACAAACCCACTGGCAATTTGAAACACCCCATCGTGTAGGTAGGGATGGCTTGTATGACTGCCTTAAGGAGTACCTCTCTCTTAGCTTGTGAAAGCAATTTAGCTTCCCACCCTTGAAGCTTCCGCCGTACTTTCTCTTTTATGTAATTAAAACTTGCCTTTTTACCTTTGCCAACCAAGGAGGGCAGCCCAAGGTATTTTTCATAGTGCAAGATTTCAGGGACTCCAATGGCCACTTTGATTCCATGCTTCTCCTCCTCTGGTACAGACTTACTAAAGAACAGTGAGGTTTTACTTCTATTCATTTTTTGTCCCGAAGCTTCCTCATACTCCTTAAGGATATTCAAAACTTTCCCACATTCCTCCATTGTTGCCCTGCAAAAAATCAAACTATCATCTGCAAAGAGCAGATGCGTTAGTTTTGGACCCCTCCTACAAAGGAAGTATCCATGGATTTCACCTTGTAAATCAGCCTTTTTAATTAAGCTATTCAATCCTTCCGTACAAAGAAGAAATAGGAAAGGAGATAGTGGGTCTCCTTGCCTAATGCCCCTTGTAGGAAAAATTGTCCCACATGGATCACTATTCACCAACACCGAGTATGATACAGTTTTCACACAACCCATGACAAGATTTATCCACCTCTCCCTAAAACCCATCTTTCTCATAATCCCCTCCAAATACGACCACTCCACCCTATCATATGCTTTACTCATATCCAATTTTAATGCCATATACCCATAATTACCTCCCCTAAAGTTTTGTAAGCTGTGTAGTGTTTCAAAGGCCACTAGAATATTGTCAGAAATCAAACGCCCTTTAGTGAAAGCTGATTGGTGTTCAGTGATAATGGATGGAAGTATTTTTTTAAGGCGGTTTGCAAGAACTTTAGAGTAAATTTTGTACAAGACATTACAAAGACTAATGGGGCGGAACTGGTGGGGAAATTCAGGGGAGTGTAATTTCGGCACAAGAGTAATAAAAGTATGGTTCAAATTGGTTGGTATTGTACCTGAATTTAACCAAGATAGAATGGAAGAGGTAACATCCTGGTTCACTGTGCTCCAAAAATGTTGGTAGAAGAGCGGGGGCATACCATCCGGGCCAGGAGCTTTAAGGGGCGCCATTTGTTTTAGGGCAATGGCAACTTCACTTGCCTCAAACTCACGACACAAATCACCATTCATCTCTTCATCAATCAGTGGTTGCACACAATCCAACATCCCAGTGGATACAATCCCCTCTTAAGCAGTAAATAGAGACTTAAAATAGTTGACCATCACTTCACCCATTTCTTCATGTCTGGTTCTCCATACTCCGGCCTCATCTCTAATACCCTGCAATGAATTTTTCCTGAATCTCCTAGAAGCACAACAATGGAAATATTTAGAGTTTTTGTCCCCTTCATTAGCCCATAGGATTCTAGACCTTTGAGCCCACATCGTGGCGTCCCTATCTTGCATCACCTCAATCTCTTTTTTAATCCGCCTGACCCTAAAATTATTTCCCCTCACCATTGCTATCCTTTCTTCTTTGGCTAGGGATTTTTTCAATCGGTTCAACTCCATCCTAACATTACCAAAAACATTTTTCTCCCATATCCCCAACTCTTTTCCACACTTCTCAATTTTATTCAAAATATTACTCTCTACACTTCCATTACTTCCACTACCCCAAGCCGAAACCACCACTTCCTCACATCCCGAATTTGAAAGCCACATTTGTTCGAACCTAAAATTTTTTTTCCGGCTTGGAGGAATCAAACCCGATGGGGAGATGAATAATGGGATATGATCCGATGAAGAGCAAGACAAGTGATACACCCTTGACCCTCCAAACATCATGAACCAACTATTATTAACCAAACACCTATCAAGCCTCTCCCAAATTGAAATCCCGCTTTCAAAGTGTTTGCTCCATGTAAATTTAGGTCCCTCAAAACCCAAATCCATGAAGCCACATTCATCAATCACCTCCCTAAACTGCTGCATCAGATAATAAGGTCTTCTAGCTCCTCCTAGTTTCTCCTCTTGTTTTATAATCTCATTAAAATCTCCAAGACAAAGCCAAGGCTTCTCAGGTTGTGAGTTTAGAGCTCTTAATTTGGCCCAAGCTTCATGTCTTCTTGCTGTATCAGGTTCCCCATAATTGTCTTGTTTGCAACATTATTTTATTATTTTAAGAGTATTGTTAATAAAATGCTGACATGACAAAATCTAGACCCTTAAATTATAAAAGAGTAGTTAGAATTTAAGGAAATCTATCAGTAGAGTACCTAGGAAATCTAGAGGATCGGAATCCAAATATCAAATATTACTATATTAGCTTTTCTTTGTTTGATTAGGAGAGGAGAAAAATGAAAAAGTGAAGAAAGTAAAATTCATTCTGGCTCATATTTTACAATCAACCCAATATTGTGGATAGGAAATTTTATCATCATTTTATGATGTGTGAAGTTTTGAGCAAATGAGGAGAGAGGATGTTGTAGTATGTGTGTTTCAAACACTTAACCTTTGCTTTGTGTCCCACATTGGTTAGGTATAAACCTTGTTATAAGTTTATAAGTTTTTGCATATCTTAAGTGGTAAGTTGGAATACAATGGGTTGGGTGTTGGCTTGGACTTGGGTTTGTTATATCTTTCTTATTCCTCATTCTTTTGGCCCAAATTTGATTTGATTTGTCCGTTGATGAGTATCAGAGCAACTTGTTGGGCATTTAATGAGCAACTTGTTGGGCATTTAATGAACAACTTGTTGGGCATCAAATCTGCACAGTTACCATTAGAGGTCTAGTCCATTAGTTAGGCCACTAGTCTTCCTTTAGGCTTCGTTTGGGAGTTCATAAGGAAATGGAATAGAATGAAATGAAATGATCATAAGGGAATGGAAATGAATGGAAAAGAATAGAATGGAATAGAATTAAGTAAACCTTGATTGGATGTTTTAAATAAAGGAATAGAAAGGAATGAAAATGAATGGAATGTAAGTAATCTTGTTTGGGAGTAACATGGAGGGAATGGAATAGAATCATTTTATAACAATACTAGTCGCTAACCCGTGCGATGCACGAGAAAGTTATTGGGTATGAAGGTTTAACATTCTGAGTTATTTAATAAATGTATGAAAGACAAATATAAAGAACAAATTATTCAATATTTCCAATTAATCATGATGAACCACAACAATAGCAAATATGTTAACCCATCCAACAACAAAACTACAACTCATAAGCTTATATTATATCCAAACACAAACAAACAAACAAACAAAAAGTCTCATATTAATACAAAGAGAGAAACAAAACAAAAGGCTAAATGTAAAATAAAATTATAAAACATTAATAGTGGTCGTTGTAAACCACAAAACATATACACAGCTATTTACAAATAAAATCACTACTATCAAAAGAACAGTTAAAAGAGATAGCACTATTAATAAAATAAACAATCAATACTTAATATAAAATAATATAAATAATAAAATAAACAATCAATATTAAATATAAAATAATATAAATGATAAAATAAATAATGCAAGTGCAAAAAGTTAACACTTGATGGACGTGTGGCAGAGGCATATAAAGTTGAATTTGAAAGCTTCACAGGCTTGGTCAGGCAAAGGCACACAAAACAAAATAAGGTTGAGAAGACAAAAGAACGAAAGGAAAAAGAAACAAAGCAAAAAGAAAGGAGCTTGAGCAAAAAAGAAAGAAAGGAGTCTTGGCGAAGAAGATGGAGGTGACAGCAGCTATCTGGTATCGACTTCCGTTTTTCTCTATGGGTTTTTTTTTTTTTTTCGTGTGGATATTATTTAAATGATATGAGTTTTGGGTTTTGGGGAAGGAGATTGTAGCGTGAGAATGTCAAAAGAATAATTCAAATGTTAAAATATTGAGATTTGTATTGCTTTTATAGTGTTCATAGTGGGTGTTTTGAGGAAGGAGACGATTTTGAGAAAGAAGATGTCTGTTGGTGGGTATGGTGGGTTTTCAGATGCGATGCGATGATGCTTTGCTGTTGGCCTGCTGTGGGTCTGATTGGCTTGCCGTGGGTTTGATTGAGGAGGAGTTGGGAGGAGCTGGAAGAGAAGGCATAGTATCGTGAAAGGGAAAGCGTGAAAGGCAGAGTCGGGTTTTAAAAAATTCAATTACCTTTTCTTTTTTTTCTTTTTTCTTTTTTTTTTTAATTATGCTGACGTGGAAAATTGTGGGAGTTTCAAAAGTTTCGGTTTTATTTATATATATAGATTACTATTAGACCTCTATTTTAAAATAAAAGGGTTGAATATATAGGTGTATTTTGGGAGTTTCAGTAAAAAAATCATTAAATCTAATTTCATTCCCTTCCATTCCTCCCAATTTTGAGGAGCATGAAAATTTGAGGTTTTAAGGGAATAGAGAAAAATGAGTGTTTCCTCCTACCTATTCCATTACCTCCCACTTAAACTCCCAAACAAGGGAATGAACTTTCCATTCTCTCCAATAAAACTCCCGAACAAGGAAATGGAAGAATATTCTAAAATTATTCTTTTTATTCATTTTCATTCCATTCCATTCCCTCCTCCCAAATGAGCCCTTAGTTGGCATATAAAACCCTTGTTCTCACTTCTTTCTCTTCAGTTTTTTTTTTTTAGCCTCTTTCTGCTGCCACTCTCCCTCAGTTCAGCTCTAAATTTTCTGCTCATCTCCACAAAATTTCAGCTTTTTATTTTTAGTTTAAGGAAAGGCTATTAAGGTTGTTGTTAGTTCTTCTTGCTTAAGTGTGTGATCAACTTGAAAAAATCACTGTAGTCTAATGTTGGGGGATTGTTCAGCCAAGAGAGCCATTCACACCGAGTTCTACTCCGGATGGCACAAATCAACCTTTAAGGACAACGCATTTTGCGTGATTCTATAGTTTGTGAGATCCTTTTAACTCTATCTATTTATTTTTTGTCATTGCTAATTTTTTAGGGTTTGTATTGTTGAATCAAAACTTGTTTATTTAGCCATATTTTCCAACAATCTTAAAAGTTGATTAGTGTGTTTTAAAAATGAAGAAACAAGTTGTTGATTCTCTTAAGATCATTTCAGAAATTACAAAGCTTGAGGCTTTTGATGGAAATAATTTTAAATGTTGGAAAGAAAGAGTTTTGCCCATCTTGGAATTTACTAAAATTGATTGGGTTCTTGATGAGGCTAAACCTGAAGATGACCCTAAAAATATAGAAAAGTGTGAAAAAACAAATAAATTATGTGTTCATACTATTAAGTATGGTTTGTCTAACAAGTTGTTTGATAATTATTGTCATTTTACTTGTGCTAAAGATTTATGGGATGAACTTAATGGTCGTTATGGGTTTGAGGATGAGGTTACTAAAAAGTTTGCCACAGCTAAATTTATGTTTTTTTAAATGGTTGAGGAAAAAAGTGTTTCTAGCCAAATTGAAGATTTTCAAAAATTAGTATCAACCTAGCTAAAGAGGGTGATGTTTTACCTGAGAGGTTTGTGACTCATGGCCTTGTGTTTAAGTTGCCGGACTCTTGGAAAGAGTACAAACACCTGTATAACCACCATAGAACCTATTTGAATCTTCAACAAACTATCGTTGATATTCAAATTGAAGAAACAAATAGAATGTCGGAAAAAGTTTCTAGAGCTAAAGAATTTACTTCCAAGACTAATGTTGTAGAAGGAGGACCCTCTAGACCTCCACAACATAACAAGAAACATGATTCCAAGGGAAAAAGAAAATTTCATAACAAAAATGGCCCAAATCCTCAAATCCAAAAGAAAAAATGTTAATTGTTTTATTTGTGGCAAAATAGGTCATTATACAATAACATGTAGGGCAAGAGGCAACTTCTACAACAATAAGAACAATAACAAAGGCTCTACATCAAATAAGGCAAATGTGGTGCAAACTGAAGAAATCATTGCGACAGTGGTGTGCGAGGCACACTTGGTGACAAAAGTGAAGGGTTAGGTAGTTGACTCGACTTGCACAAGACATATTGGTGCATTCAAAGAGGAGTTTAGTTCCTACACTCCTATGGCGAAAGACACTAAATGTGTCTATGTTGGGACAATAGGTCCGTGCCGGTGAGTGGTAAAGGGAAGGTACTCTTGAAGCTAACTTCCAGTAAAACTTTTTCACTTAATAATGTCCTTCATGTACCTTACTTTCAACACAATCTCATTTCGGAACATTTGCTTGGTAAGGCCGGTATTAAAGTTTTATTTGATAGTGGCATAGTTACTTTAACTAAGAATGAAGTTTTTGTTGGTAAGGGTTATGATGATGAAGGTCTTTTTTTACTTAATGTTGATCAAGTTATTAACGAAAATAGTTCATCTTCTTGTACTTAGTTGATTCCATTGATGTTTGGCATGGTAAACTTGGACATGTTAATCTTGGCTATATAAAGAAAATGAAAAAATGTGGAATTATTAATTCACTAAGTGAAGCTAATATGGATAAGTGTGAAATTTGTGCCAAAACTAAAATCACCAAGAAACCTTGTAAGTCCATAACAAGAGAAACCGAGCTTCTTAGATTGGTACATAATAACTTAGGTGATTTAAAACACACCATGACTAGAGGTGGTAAAAGATTTTATGTAATCTTTGTTGATGACCACTCTAAATTCACTAAACTTTACCTACTAAGAACCAAAGATGAAGCTTTGGAGATGTTTATAAAGTATAAAAGTGAAGTTGAGAACCAAAAGAATAAAAGGATTAAAAGACTTAGAACCGATAGAGGTGGTGAATATGAGTCTAATCCTTTTAAGGAATTATTTTCACCTGTAGATAAAATTGTATACCCTAACATGGACACAAATAAGTCCATTTACTATCATATATGCATTAAAAGATATAAATGTGTTGAGAACAGTTTAATTAGCTGAAACTAAAATTTTTTATGCTAAAAGTACTATAAATAAAGTTAAAAAGTAGTTAAAATAGTACAGTAGAATCCATAAATAATACCAAAAAGTGCAATGGAAACCATGAATAGTACCAAAAATAAGCTAAATTGTAAAAAGTTGGCTTTTTAAGCCAATGCCAAACACAACCTCAATGCTAAAGCTTCAATCAATTTTTATTTTATACAACTGTCATATATGCATTAAATCAATTTTTGTTTTGGGACAAATATGGATTGAGAATGTAGTTCATCAACACACAACGCAATCAACTATCAACATGTGCAGGACCTCCCAGCAAAACAAATCAATTCCCCTCTTTTTCCAATTTCAAGATAATATGGCTATATATTATCTTGATCATGTTCAATAGATAATACCAAGATATTATTGTGGAGATAAGAATCTTGATTAATTTCGATAGAAACCTTTATCTACCTAATAGAATTCTCTCTACAACATCTAATGTGTTTTCTATTACTTTTGATTGGTGAAGTCTTGCACTTGCATATTGATTTTATCCAAGTCTCTTTTTTTGAAGCCAAACTCATTTGTCATTTATTGCTGAATATGAGTACAATCAAATTACTAAAGCTTCCATGGCTGGTGGAGGAGAATCCTCTAACCAAGTCAATTCATCCAAGTCCACTGAATTGGCCACTGAGTTTGCACTAGGCCTAACAAAGCCAACCATGTACCATCCAAGTCCCTAAAACAAGCATTGTATATAGTGCAGAATATGACCCAATGGACAGCTCTGTGAAACCTGCATCAATTGCAAATTCCAAAGCTCTCTCTCAACCCATGATTTCCGCTTCCTCGCTATCAACTACAGAAGGGCCTCTATTGGATATAACTGCCATCACCTCCCCTTTTTCATTCCGAACTATTGCTCTCATCCCAATCTCATCAAGATCGGCAAACAATGCAGCATCAAAATTGAGCTTGAACCAAGAGGATGGAGGTGGACACCGTACCTCAACAGATACTGTAGGATTTGCAATCAACATTTGCATTTGGTCTGTCGATACTCCTCTAAGATGTCCCTAGCAAAGTGATTCAAAGCACTGAGCTCTTGGAGCTGCCCACCATAAACCACCACATTTCTTTGACGCCAAATAACCATACTTGCACCAGAAAAAGCTCAAATTCATCCACTGCTAGTCGATCCAACATCTCACCCATAAGGTGAATCATATCCTCCTGACCTTGAACACATTTCTGCAGCTGAACAGAGCAGCCAGCCCATACACTCCATGCAACACCGCATTCCCAAAGAAGATGAAGAGTTTTCTAAGGAATTGTTTACATGCTTCACAGGTGTCCTCTGAAATTACTCTTTGCGTTATTGAATTCACATGGGTTGGCAAAATATTCTTACATGCCCACCACATAAAGACTTTGACCTTTTTTTTTTGGGTAAATGGAGCCTCCAAATCTTTGACCAGATGCGGCTCCCAAACACCCCGGTAGATCATTCCGTCCTGTCACTAACTCTGGAAATTTGTTGCGTCAAATGGTAGCCTGATTTAACAGAAATTTGATAAAACTTGATTCCAACTTCATTATCACGATCAAAAATTGCTTCAAGAGTTCAAGCGCAACTTTCAGAAACCTTTCCATAATCAGGTTTATTAATAACAATATCCCAATTTTTTTCATAGATACAAATTCTTTGCAGCGCATCTTATGAAGAAAACGCAGTCTTTGACATTGAATACAAATCAGCCCCCCAGTATTGTCTTCACACCATAAGATGCAAGTCTTGCTCTACCATACCTTGACCCCTCAAGATATGATTTACTCCAACAAACCAGTTTACCCTGGTCCCCAAAGAGCAAGCACTCAGCAACAAGTCAATGAAAATACTGAATCATCAGGATAGAGAGAAAAGAGGAAGGGGGGGTGTGGTTTGAAAACTAAAGAATTAAAAGCTAACCCTTCCAATTTGATTAAGTATTCCAAATGACAAAAAATATAGCCAAACAAAGATCTCGCACAAAATATTTATAATGAATTTAAAGTGACTAGCATCCCAATGCCTAAATGAGGTATAAATGATTTACTGAATTTACCTAAAGTGATGACCATAAATAGTGAAGAGCAATATATAACAATATTTAATCAATGTTTTATAAGAATTAAAACGATCTAAAACAAATTTCTGCATACAAAAGAAATATATTGACCAAAAGATATTTTAAGATATTTAAATTTTGCCTCCAAATATCTGCATGTTACAATTATGAATAATAAAGTCCATTTCTTGATAATAAAAAATTTTTTTTTTTTTCTTGAAAAATTAAGGTAACATTCATGTTGCAATCTCATCATCACAAGTTATTTAGTTGACCTAGAGTCATATATTATTATTCTCAATCACATCTCTCGCAATTTTTTCTTATCTTTCACATAATAATATGAAAACCTGAAAGGAGATGATAATTCTTCTGATCATGTAACTTATTTTTATATTAAATGAAGTTCTGGTTGAAATTCTTGCTCACAAGCTTCATTGTGCATCAAGAGGACATATATTGACTTTACCATAAGTGCAAGGGTCATATTGAACTGCATTAGTTCATTCTTCGTATTCGTAAGTCATTGTCTTAAATGGATAATCAATAGCATATAGTAAGTGACTTTCTCACAGTGAGCAATTATTGTTGATCAGAAAATCAATATAAACCATATGATATAAGCTATGTTCCTCACACAAAATGAAAAGAGAACTACACAACAATTGTTTCCCAAAGATGTATGATGAATCCACTTTTTCACTCTAATAAAAATGGAACTGCTTTTGAGAAAAATTTGGCTAACTTATGGTCATAGATGGGCACATGACAAACATACAGTCACGCATCACAAAGGACTAATATTTTGATTTTATTAAACAAGATGTCACATCAAACTAGTTCATCAAAATGAGATTGTTCCATTTGTATCTTGTAGAGATAAAGAAAGTTTTAATCACTGAACAAAGAGAGAGGGAGAGGACTTACTCATTGTATGTATTTGAGAATTTCACCTTTTCTTAGAAGGGAAAGAGAGTACTCAGTAGTGTCAATTAGGTCATCAATGTTATGTAGGGATGTCTCTTCAGAAGCCAACATGAAGATAGCACGAACCTCTGCTTTCTTAGCCAATCTTGCTTCAAAAGCGAGTGGCAGCTTTGGGGAGTTGATGCTCCGCAATATCTAGCGATAAATAGAGAGAACTTGTCCTCTATTCCTTGCCAAATCCTCTGCTGTTGCCTGTATATAAGACCTTTTGCCATTTATTTGCACTGGAAGAAATTTACTATGCACTTGTTTTCTAATCAATTGGTGGGGGTTAAATTTATCCAATACAAAACAAAGTTAAATGTCATCACCATCAGATATATACGTTCCTTTAATTTAATGCAGACTATAAGTGTCCTTTTGATAGAAAAAATCTTCAAATAGCAAAATGAGGGAAAGATTCAAGATACTGAAAAGTTTCAGTAACCCCCCACCCCCCCCCCCCCTCGGCGGGTGTTTACAAAACTATTATTCAAACAAAAAAATGTGAACCACCAACCACCCCAGCAAATTTGATTCATATCTGCGCTCTCTCTCTCTCTCTCTCTCTTCAATATATCAGCTTTGCCTAACACAATGTTTTAATTATATTATGCCAACCAACTTAACATGTTTGCCTTTGGCTCTCTTCTCTTCTAAGCTAGATATGCCAAGACTTTCCTAATTCTGCCCAAGACAATAACCCAAAATAAAAACATGCATTTCTAAGTTCCTTAGAGACAAAAGATATCTAGAAATATGAACTAAATTTGCCATGCAACCACCCACTTAGGGTTCATCACAAATTTATTTATATTATCGAGTCTACAACTCTTATTCCCTTTGCAATAATATGCTACTAGCTTTTAATCATTGGACTTTATTTGAATATCAATGCCAAGAATAATTTGGTAATTTTATATGTGTTTGGTTGTCTAGTTTCATAGTTGGTAGCTGAAAATGGATTTCTGTAAACTCCCATTTCAGCTGAGTTTAGTTTGAGTTTTATTTAATTATCACAAAGTTTTTTATTTGTCAAAGTATGAACTTTTTCAAGGAACTTCCAATCCTTTTTTATTTTTCAAAGGAGATATCCAAGTTGTCAATACTGTACTAGAGGTCGTTCCGGTTTGGTTAGGGGAATGATATATATATATATATATATATCAGTCAAAGCCTATATGATTAGCTAAGAGTCACAAAAATAATAAAGGTATGTCTCACCTATCAAAGCCTGACCAAGAATGATCTATATATATATACACACCATTGTACCTAGATAAAGAAGAAAAAAAATAGCAAAACATTAAAACTTGGCCACAAGGGCCAGTGGGTGGGTGGGTGGAGATAAAGAAAAAAGCCTCCACTTTCCATCAGATTTCACTTTTGCATAAGATATTCTCATGTAGGGCAGACAAAACAGGGGGGCAGGGGGGGGGGTGGTGAGAAGCTGAGGATTAGGCGATTGACAACATGGCAATGACTGCTGACATGATGGTGAGTAGCAGTGACAGGGCTACGTGATTGCTTTTTTATTTTTTGTACCAGCCCAGTTTTGATTACTGGCCAAAATGTTCGTTTTCCTACGCTAAGTCCAGTATAACCCATTATTGGCCAGTATTTAAAGCATTACATTTAAATGGTGTTTCTATACCTATTCATTGACTAGTACGATAAGTACCGGCCGGTACAATACGGTATCAACTAGTTTGGCTAGTATTTAAGAATTCCACCAAATCAAAAAAGAAAGAAAGGAGCAATTACCTTTTAATCTTGCCTCAAAGCATATTTGCCACACACACAGTTGAGAGCAAGAGGCACAAACCAACCTCCTCTTCCCCCCCCCCCCCCCCCCCCCCCCCCCCACCCCAAAAAAAAAAAAAAGTAGCTAGTATTCATGGACTAAGCCCCAACCAGCCCAACCAAAATTAATAAGGCTGGATTCAGCATCATTGATAACCAAACCTTAGACCTAACCCAGCCTCACCCCACTCCATTGTCATCTAGATTCTTCCCAATTGATAGGTAAGGTTGTCTCCATCTGAAACAAGTGTATGAATATTTGCATGAAACACTTCTTTTTGAACACACCTAAATTAAAGTAGTACCTGTCTACAAAATCAGTGCTTAGTTTCCAACTCCATTATCATCAAGCCCATGCAAATCACTCTTACTTGAAGACATTGTATTGTTTAAGGTCCTCTTCCAGACAGCCTCTTATTGCATCATAGCTGGAATTTTCCATTATCACCAACAGAATAATTTTTTTTTCACCCCATTTTTTCTTTTTCAGTAAGTTTACACATACACCAATGGGTTATACTCCACCCTTTCTTATGTATCATTTGAGCTAGAGCTCATTGACTATCTATATTTATTTTCTCAATTAGTTAGAACCAAAAAAAAAACTGCAAAAACAAAACATCATGAGCAAAGTATTCATAATCACTAACTTTGATAATTTCTCAAAACATCATGACTAAAATGAGCAATGAATTCCTCATAGAAAATCAAATGCAATTTGAACAATTAGATTCTAGAAACAACTACACACTTGAAATGCCTCATTGAAGACATTCACATACATGTTAAAATTTAGCTCGTCCCACAAGCATTCTTGGTAAAATGTCTATTAAAATATTCTACAACCTCATAACAAGATAATTAACAAATTTTTATAATACAAGTAGCTCTCTTATTTCCTTAGAAAACAATAAGTTTGAAAAAAAGAAACTAATACATCTTTAGGAAATCCCAATTTAGCAAATTCTACTTACCCTTGCAAGGCCAACCAAGTTTGAAGCGATGTCTATTCGGGGGGGAAAAAAAAAGGTTCAAAGCGATGTCAACTTGAATCTAATGAAGAATAGTGCAACCCTATCAAATAGATGCAAGACTAGAACTCACTCTACTGATAGTAAATTAAATCAATTAGAAATAGAAAGGCATCTACTAATACGTATAAGGTATAAATGCTTACTTACATGTGCTTAACCCTTCAAACCCATATAAGACAACCCCCAAAGAGATCTAAAGCAGTACACAAACTCCAGTTTTGGTCCACCAAAAACATCTATGTCTTAACCACATGTTGCCCTGAATGACACCAAAACCATACTTTTACAAATTAAGTTAAACAATCCTTAAGTCTCCAAAATAAACTCCCATCATACCCCACTAACCCCAGTCCTAAAGACCACCAAAATAAAGTCTTAGAGTGTGTTTCAGGAGTTCAAATACGGTTTCTATGGCTTCTTTTGATTTACAGAATTGTTTTACCAATATCGCCCTTAACACAAGACCTTTTTAAGCCTAAAGCCCAATATTTAGGAACTCCAATAAATATAATCTTAAAATTACCAGACTTTCGCTAAACATCATTTTTATACTCCACAAATCAGTCACTAGATAGTTTCTTTTAAATTCCCAAGCTTTCATCATGGCCCGCCAATTTTTCAATATCTTAGAAACCCATTTTGAGCACTGTTGGCCACCTTTAAAAGGATTATAATGACACCAGTAAACACTATCAAAGGGATCCTTAGGCCTCCCAACATTGTTATTCATATCTCAACCAAGAGCCACAGCTAAAATGTATGTCAAACTATGGACTTTGGCTTCAACAAGCTCATGGAAGGCTTAAAAAACCATAAATTTTCAAGATATTACAGCAATATAAGTCAAGAACTTGTCCCCCCAAAACAAAGCTCTAGTTTCACACTTCCCTGTCTAGTTTTCTCAACACTAAGCAATCTAAGCCGAAACTTGGTATTTTGAACACTACCCACCAATTAAAATCCAATCCAATCCAATCCAATTCATTTAACCAAATAGAGTGAAAAATCAAAATTTCAAACTATTCTGATAATTTTAATTCTTGTTTGGACTCATCAATTTCATATTCAATTCCCTTTTTTATACCAAAAAAAATTTTAGATCACAGATTGTTGTGGATGAGAGAGATAAGGATTGATTTCTAATTAGGGCAGCTAAAGAAATCAAAAATCTAATATCAAATAAATAACAAACCTGAGAGACACAAAAAGATTCGAAAAGAAGCGCCTTCGAACTCAACTTCTCCTTGAGAATTACAGAGTCTACAGGTTACAGAGAGATTAACGAATGAAGAGTGCCGTTTGACGTGTACCGTTATATTTAAAACAACAATTTATATATACTAACATATTTACCACGTCATGTACTGTATTTTACTATCTAAAATATTTATACAAACATACAATTTAACAATATTTCAACATTAAAAAAAAAAAAACAAAAATAAAAACTACATTATGAATATGCCATGAGCCTTATAACTCAATAGATTAATATTATCTTATATTTTCATGTCATTTATGGTGTGTTTGGCAGAGTAGATTTTAGGGAATATGAAAAAAAAAAAAAAAAAAACAAAAAAACAAAACAAAAAGAGAGAGAGAGAGAAAATGAGGAGGGAAAAATAATGATGGGATTCAAATATTTTTTCCTTGGGTCTACCAAAAATTTTTCTCTCCAAAATGGGGGGAAACTTAAAGGGAAAAATCTGATGGCTAATGACAAAAATGCCTAGGAGCAAGTTGCACATGGGCTTGTATTTGCTCTTTTTTTAATTTTTTTTCAATTCTAAATGTTTGCCTTTTGTTCTCATTGTTTTTTTTTTTTTTTTTCTTCTTTTTTCCTTTTGCTTTCCACTGGATGTTGCCTCTTCCTTCTTCTTTTTCTTTTCTTTTCTCTTTTTTTTTTTTTTTTTTTTTTTTTTTTAGACGTGATTTTTTTTTTTGGACATGATTTTTTTTTTTAATAAATTTGGGTGATTGTATTTTTTTTGGTTGTTTGTCACTTTTTGTTTTAATTGGGCATAGGATATATGAGTAAATTTATACAAACTCATTTTTTCTATCCTCCACTTTTTCACTCTCAACCAAACAAAAATGAGGAAAATTAAAATTTTTTCTATCCTCCCACTTTTCCATCCTCCCACCATTCAAGATTTAAATTTCATCTCTGTTACAACTATCAAATTATTAAGAAAAAATTGATGTATATATCAAATATTTGATTCTATTTCACTCAGGTGTCATATTTGGAAGGGATGTTTTGATTTTACTGCACTCTTTTTCTGATTGGAAATTGGAATGTAATGTTTGGCTGAAACAATTATAGTTGTGTAATAGTGTTGCAAAATGGTTGGTAGCATTTGCTGTAAAATGATGGCAGAGTCTCTGTTATTGGAGGAGACTTCACCCTGCCTAGATGGCTTAATTTCCTTTGATACATATTTCTCTTGGAGTGTGTGTGTATATATATATATATATATATATATATATTTGGGAAAAGAATATCATGTTTTGTTAAATTAACTTACAAACCTAAAGAAAATTATTAAATACTCCTACAGTGGTGTCCCTTTCACACTTATGGTGGGACCCACTATGAATGTGAGAAGAAGAAACACCATGTTATCGTATTTTAAGAATACCTACTAATTACTTTTTTATCTTTCTAACTTAATGAGTTCTATATTTTAGAAATCATGTTTGGTGAGATTTTGTTCCTTGTTCTCTTCAGCAATTTAGTTATAGTAAAGATTAATTTTGGGACCGTCAAAATTACTAAAAAGATTTCCCTAAAATGAAATAACATAATAATCGAATTTGTTCGTTATTCTCTGGAGCATTTAAAAAAAAAAATGCTATAATAGTCACCAATAAGACAATAAGCCATTAGTTTATATATAAATAAATAAAAATTAAAAAAAAAACCTTAAAAAGCCTAAGAGCATGTTTGGTATTCTTTTTCCAAAAACAATCTCCCATTCAACAAAAATTGAGTATTCTCCCAGGAAGCACGGACACAAGTACAACATGGTAACACGAGAAATTTTTGAAAAGTTATAACATTATACGACCAATATGACATCGATATGACATGAGTACAATATGAGTATGACACCCTAAATGAAATGTCCGTACTTCCTAGGTATTCCCTTACCTAAATATCAATAAAATAAATTTCTACATGCCCAATTAAGCAAAACCAATGACCCCTTATATCCTATATTAGATTGGTTTGATTTAAGGCACCAAAATTTTTTTTAACAATAAAACTTATAATTTTTTTTTCTAATTTCAAAAATAATTTTCTAGTTAATTTTTTTTTTTCAATGCATCCAAACGGGACTTTTGAAGTTCAATGTAAGGTGATAAAGTTTCTAAATCAAAAAATTAAAAATAATAATAATAATAATTCATGAAGTTCAAATGTGTCTAGGTGTGAGGTAACAGGATTCATTGGTCCCAAACTTGATAAGAAGTGCTTAGTGGAAGGTTTTTGAGCTTCGCTCATACTTGAGCTAGGCATTGTTAATTTGTCATGCAAAGGGCTTGAGCAACAACTACCATTAGTGGAGCAAGAAGAATTGTTGTATCACTGTGTTCCATGTCATGTCTGTGTGCATCTTAGGAAATAGCCCTTATTTCCATCAAAAGGATCTGACTTAGAAACATTAAAAGTATCCACAACTAATCTTAGGAAATTGTGAATTATGAATTTTGAATATAATTAATGTCTACAATTCCAATTAATTTAATATTTTCTAGAGACAAGTTTTCAAGTAATTCCACTAAAACAGCACCTGCTTATTTTCTTACCCTACATTCTGCATATCCCATTTGTTGAATACACAAACTAGAATCGCAATCAAAACACTATAGTACAGCCCCAATAGCTGGTATATATGAGAGCAATATGGAAATTTTAAGCTTGGGTATCCAAGCAAATTGAGTGAGATTCATTTTATACATTTATACCTGGAATTGAGATATTTGGATAACGCATTTGCTCATATTATTCATTATATATGGACATTGCACATTTGCTCATGGCATTACTATGTTTCTTTATCAATGACTATGAACCTGTTCCAATTAAGAAAAATATAAAGGTCATACACATCTTCTAGCAAGCAATTATCTCCGGCGCTGCTTTTTTGAGTCAGGAGTTGAATGAACCTGTGCTTTCTTTCCATAAGTCTCCAGCTGAAAGTTTTCAAAGGCCTCAGACACTGCTTCCACCTGTATGTAACATTTGCATATAATTCATGGTCATAAAGAAATATCCTAACCATATAAATGACATAGCAAAATCAATGTCTTTATTTTCCACAAACCAGTTCAGGCTTCTTAGAGTACACCCTCACTATCATATCTTGGTAAAATGCAGGCAGCAAGTGGCTGATGCGATCATCTTGGATTGGGAATACCTCATCACTGTCATAATCCTGACAAAAGTCAAGCAGTTAATTCTCACAATGTGCAAGTAATATTATGTCCTCTAAAAAAAACTGTTCATGAATTATTAGTCAAACCAATTCAGCTTCAAGAAGGATTAAATTTTAAAAGCAGTGCCTTTAATTAAGTTGGCATTCATTATCAGTACATCAAGCAGGTGGCATTTAGCAGAATTACTGTTGATTTCTAAAGCATAAGCTATAAGTCTTAGTTAACCTGCATTGTAACCACTTTTTGTATAAGGTTTATCACCTTCTACCTTGGAAATATAGTTGACCATGTAGTTAACATGATACCAATTTTTTCAATTAAGGGTTTTTAGGTTGTAACCTAATTCATCAAGGATTTTGCAAACAACATCACTAAATTCACCAAGTACTCAGGTTTAAGTAAAGAATTTTCTAAGCATAAATAGTCCTGATTCCGGATATTCAATCTTATGCTAAAGTTGAGGGCCACCCTCTATATCACTGAGTTTGAATTCAACATATGCTAACCTGCAGCATTATGGTTGAAATATTTCATAAATTGAAAATAACATCTGTTAGTCCTTTAGTGAAGCTTACAGAGATCAATGATAAGCAAAAACATTTTAAAAATAAATAAATAAATAAATAAATCCTGGTAGAGAATTGATCTCTGTACCTTGAAGAATTTGATGCTGGATGAGGAGAAACATGCATGAGGAAAAAGATTATTTGTCAAATTAGATTAGAAGTAGAAATTCATCAAACAGTATGCAAAGATGAACATTGCCTTCATCATAATCATTGTTTTTACCTTTGAAGAGGGTTGTTTCTTCCTCGTGTCAAATCGATCTTAACATTGCTCACAACAATATCTTCTTCTTCTAGCGTCACACCACCCGTTTTCTGGTTGAAAAATTACACTTTAGGATACTATTTGTCCACTTTTGAGAAACAAAGACCATGGTAAAATCATATATCTTTTTTGGACCTGGGAGCAAATGATATCTTGGGGAGTGATCTTTTTGAAGTGCTCCATCTTGTCCTTTGGGACAGAGAACTCATTGCAAAACTGAGAAACATATCAACTCGATAAAATTATATTGCCTTTATGGTTGATATTATAGGAGATGTTAAAGATTTTGAGACATGAAGAATTTCAAACATTACTACCTCTTCCCCATCTTGCAATTGTAATAAGATACCTGATATAGCTCCCTTCTTCGAATGCGTTGAATAATGTCTCTTGCTTCCTTGAGCTCTTGTGCATTAGAAAATTCAATGATTTTTAAGATTGAGTCATCTAACTGCACTTTTAGAGAGACTATGTCAGTGCTGTAAAGTAAAACCTAGAAGTTTCATGACAATGTGTAAAGTTCAAACCTTCCAAAATTCGGCCGGTTGACGAATTGAGGATGCAATTTGAAGAAAATCATTTGCTTTTAACAGAGCATCAACAACCATGAGTTCTATTGCCTGACAAAGGATCACTGTCAAATTTAATGCATTAAGTGTTCAAATATAGATAAAAGACATCTATGCTGGAACTACTATTTTGAAGTTCCACATTAACAAATGGAGTTGGGATTTGGCACCTTCACTTTAGCATGTGTATAGACTGTTCGATGCAAATCAGCACGAGTGGCAAATAACTTGTGGATTGTCAGATCTGACAAAGAAATCAAATACCGCATGAAGAATATGACAACCTCTAATCTAAAAGTGATGAAATAAGTTTCAACAAATACTAACAATCCTTAGCACGGTAACATATCTCGTCACCCATAACTCGCATAGATTCCATCAACCTGCAAATTTGATTGAAAACATGGTTCCCTTAAAAGCCATTGCTTGACAAAAGAATAGGGTAATAACCTAAAGTATGTGCACAATTTAAAGTAAGCCAAGTTCAAACAGCTGTACATTTGCAAATGTCACAAACTTTGATTTAACTTGAACAGAGTTCACCAATACATACCTCTCAAAATGAAAATTGCAGCCAAGACCACAAGCCCGAGAGTCCCGAACTATGTAGTCAAACCTGCAGAAGAATGACAGTTATAAATTTTTTAATTTCAGAAAGAATCCAAAATGAAAAATTAGGAAAAGAAAAAATGAATTCAACTTACTTGTCAACATCTATTCCATTTCGACCATTTGCAACAATATCATACAAGAACTTCTTTTCCTTCATATTCTACATTCAAGAGAATCATTAGAAGGAGAAATGACGATAGAAGATGCTATGAAAGTTGAATATAAAGAGACAGGCATAACAAAATAAGTCCTGAAAGGTATTATGAGATAAAGAAAATGCCAAAAAAAAAAAAAAAAAACTTGGGCTATAATAACGTACTTCTGTTGAATCATGTTCAGAGCTTGCAGTGATCATTTGCTGCCAGGAGGACATACATACATTAAACCCCCAACAATTTCAAGTCTGTAATTGCTAGATTTTACTAATCTACCTGTATCCCTCATTCTTCATGTACATAGAAGTACCAAGTTAAAGTCTCAGGAGTCAAAATAATCTCAGTAATTAAAAGATGTGAACAAGAAAAGACATTGATAGTAAGAAAAATGGAAGTATGCAATGACACAGTCTCAGCAGAAAGAAATTCAACCAAAACAAAGCCAATGGAAAAAGTAGCAACTCCAACTATTTCATATCCCAACATGTTGATGACAACTCAGAAGATTGAAATTCGTGCTTCATGAATCATGATGGGAGTTCACTAGCTGTAATAGTGATATTCTGGGAATAAGGATTGTTAACAAGAAAGGAAACACACATCTATGCATAACATATAACCTTCACTTTCGTAAGGGATTCAGAATCAATGTCAATATTGTGCTCATCAACAATGTGATCTACCATCTTCACAGACATATCCTCATGAGACCTGACAATGTTCAAGTAATAACCACAAAAAAAGGATTAAATTCTTGAATGAAAAAGTAATTAACAGTTACAGTTCAAATAAAAATTAAGGAGTAATAAATTACACAAGCCTTTGTTACAGAAAATAAAATATTATTTGACTCTTATCTGATAACAATTTAGTAAGATTGAAAAAAATGGTAAAGAGCATATGCTACTAAACAGACAGTGCACAGAAGGTCTATTATCTTTAATTCTTACATAAACTCATCCTTTAAGAGTGTAAATAGTGAACAAATGCAAAAGGGATACAAGGTGGCACTTGTCTTAAGGTCAGGTAGCAAAACCAATTGTGAATCACAATAAAAAGAAAATCAAACTACAAGCCTCTTTGACAATCTTAATTCACTGATAGATCTTTGACCTATACAATGAATTATTAGAATTCTTATTCAATCTAAACAATTTTACTTCTTTTTAAAATATAAATTAGTATCTGCCTGAAAGAGCAATTATGAGGATGGATGAGATATAGGGCACTGTAAGAGAACTTGAGGTTGGTTCCTTTGTGCTGGCATATGCATATCCACTATTCAATACCTTAAACAAGCT
The DNA here is from genome assembly GCF_001633185.2 of Quercus lobata. NCBI lineage: Eukaryota > Viridiplantae > Streptophyta > Magnoliopsida > Fagales > Fagaceae > Quercus > Quercus lobata. The sequence goes on along the minus strand of NC_044906.1, from coordinate 61,286,996 downwards.
CAAGATTTAAAAACTGTGGACAATGTCATGACAAACTTAACAGTTTACCTTAATAAAGACATGCTAATAAAGTGCTTCAGCAAATTGAATAAGCGAACTAAAACTACAACTGACATGTGAAGTTATGGCACTAAAATAATTTGTCACTTATAATCTTTGGTAGAACTATGCTGATATGACATTCAAAAGACATCAAGTTCATCTCAAAGAAACTGATGAGAGTAGAAATGAGCACACAGGGGACAAACCTATTCTTTTGATAATTCTTGACTTGAATTAAATTTTTTTTGTAATTAATTTCATGTATGACAGAACATGTATAATTGATTAAGCCAAAATTATGAAAAGAAAAAAAAAAAAAAAATTATTATGTCTCTTTAGTATGTTGGTCTAAAGATGGTGATTCCAATAGAAAGGTTATAGATGGTGAACAATACAATCTTCTCTATTCAAAATTGATGTCATTGTTTTCTTAGGATGAATGTAAAAGTCACCATGGGAAGCCATTAAAAACCCGAGGAAGAAACTCCTTCTCAAACATGTGGCTGAATGGCCCATGGCCAACATCATGCAGTAGTCCTATAAAGACAATCAAGAGAAGAATGTATAGGGTCTATTAACAAAAAAAAAAAAAGAAAAAGAAAAACTACAAGAAGAATACATAGGTTAAATCAAGTGATATAAACAAAGAATTTGTTATGATAGGTAAAAATTAGTCACCAGCAAGTTTTACTAATTTAATATCTGAACGCTCAATTCCAAGCTCTAAGCCCTGCAAGGATAAGGTTTGGATAAAGATAATAATCTCATTAAGAGCATCCAAAATGAAATTACAGCATAAGGACATGTTCTCACTTGACAAGTTTTAATAGTATCAACAGCTTTGCCAGCCAACCAATAAACTCCTAGTGAATGCTCAAACCGAGAATGAACTGCCCCTGGGTAGACCATGTTCGATAAACCTGTGATACAAGGAAATTTTTAATTAGTAACTAGTTTAAGCCCACTAGTATCATTTGAAGATAATATAAAAAATGCATTGCACTCAACATAATTTTTATGCCTGATAAGTGCATTTGATTTAACATGCTAAGAGTGAAGTCAATAAGACTTATTTTTTGACATAAACCGCACAACAAAAATTATGATAAAAATAGACAAAATGCTAAGCACTTAAGAAGTTTGCATAAGCTAGAACCTGCAAAGTCAGCTGAAAGTAGAGATGCACAAACGCTATTAATATGTTGTCATAGATACCGAATTCCAAAATTGAGCTCAATATTAAAATATATATTTATCTTTTTAATTTTTGGAAATAAAGTTATGAAAACTGATTTAATATGAGACTTACTTTCAAATTATTATAAGATATACAGCCAATAATGTGAAGTGCCTCCCATGGTTCATAATACACCTCATTAAAGGATATTACCTTTAACATTGATTTAACTACAATCTGAACCATAAAAATGATATTATAGTAAATCAAACGTACGATTATGACAAAAAAATTAATAATAATTAATATTTTAAAATTTGTCTTTCAATTGCTACAATAACTGCATCAGAAATCTTTAATCAGTGGCATAGATTGGTTCATTGATTAATTTTTGTGTGAAAACCACAATAGAAACTGTAGAAAGTGACAAGAAATGTAAGAATTAAAATTCAAAAAATTTAACTAACATTTAAATTCCAATAAAAAGATACTTGACATTAAATTTCTTCAAGAACCCGGTAAAATAGATTATTATATTTTTCCAGTGAAATAAATAATAAATATTCGGTAGATGTACACTTAATTATTTATAAATCTAAATTTCCTGATAGTTAATTCAGGTCAATCTTAATTGTTCCCAAAAAAAAAAATTCTAGTAAAGGCTGGCTCACCAAGCTGCTTTAGCTCACGAAGCCTGCAATAAGTAGCAAAATTGTCAAAGAATAGTTCATGAAATAAGAAAAACAACCATTACATTCAACAAACTTGCCTCTGAAACTCCTCAGTATCTATGAACTTCAGAGCGACCTGCAAGAAAACATGAGAAAGGTAACTCAACCATCAATACTAAGAATGGTTAATGACAACAGAATTATTCATAATGTAATGCATATTAAAAAGGAAACCAATTATAGATACTTTCCTAAATAAAGACGCCTCATCAAACCATTAGGTTGATGATCTCAAATCTACATCCTTACCTATTTTATTTACTTACTTCTCATATACTTTGGTATGATTTAAAACCCTGAATTTCTAATGATTTTGTTTTATATATTTCAAATCAGCGTATTTTTGTGCAAGGATTATAGTTTTGTTGAGCAGAATCATCATGATTACAGAGACAAATTAGGAATAAACTATTCACTCATTTTACCTATTGAACATTCAATAGTTTTACTCTGTTCTGAATAAGATTGAATTTAATTTCTTTCTTTATATATTCAAATTTTCAAAATAAAAATTTACATTTTCAAATAAATAATCTAACAGTTGCTCAAAATCTCATAGAAAATTTTCATTCATGAAAATCAAATTCCAAATCCTGAGCTATTTCGTAATTTCACTATCATATTCTGGTTGAATCAACTCAAATCAGAACAATTCAAGTGAGTAAATTGCAATTCTGAAGCTCCAAAAGTTATCAATGCATATTTCATATAAGTAAATCTGTGTTCCGCAAATAAGCCAAGTTAAAACAGAAAACTCAAACACATATGAGGATTTGAGAAGCAAAATATTGCATAAAATTACTGAAAACACAATTTCATAGCTCTTAAATTTAGTTACGCAAAAATAATTGGAGAATTACACATTTCTCTAGGCTATGAACAAAGTCAAAGCAGAAAGCACAAACAAAAACAAGAACTATGCATTTCTCTAAAGCAGAAAACACGAAAGCAAAAGCAACAAAAACAAATCACATATAAAAAAATTAATCTAGTTTCACTTCAATCGACTCCATCGCTACACTAAAGCTCCAAAGGATACGAATCCGAAATTCATTCACCAATTCTACATTTCTCAAAGCCATAAACCAATTCAAAGCGGAAAACAATGACAAAAACACAGAAACCAAAGGCAAAGGCAATGATTCAAGAAGAAGAAGAAGAAGAAGCTTATACCGGCTCGAGATAGATGTTGCCGTGAACGTTGTCGTGGACTTGCTTCAACAAACGCCGGTCCGTCGAATCTTCAAAGTTGGTGGAAAGTCCCATTGTTCTCTCAGTACAACTCTGTGAAACTTCAGAGAAAGAAAGTATCGAAGAAAATGGAGCTCTGTTTGCTAAAGGAAAAAACGAAACTCGAGGATGCTAGGGTTTTGAACTCGAACACAGAGAGAGAGAGAGCAATGCTATGCAGAATGAGAAAGGTAACTGAAAGGGAAGCGTGTGGGTGTGTGTTTATATATGCAGAGTGAATAGGAATTTTGGAGTGGTGGTGGTGGTGAAATAATGCCGCCAAATGGTACTCTCTGTTTGTCTACTTGAGGGCCTAGCGCGTGTCATGCACTATCCAGTTGGGTCGGTCAAAATACACTCTTGATGCACTTTTGGGTCTATAAATTTCCATTTGAGCCCCATTGGTTCACAACAAAATCATCAATTTTTACTGCAACTTGATCACGTGGCAAATTATGATTAGTGAAGTAAAAAAATGATGTATCCATATGACCATGTGGGTTTATAACTCTACAACTCACAATTCGTCACGTGGACAAATTGTGGCAAAGATATTGATTATATTATGGTCGGAGCATAGTTGATCTTCATAAATAGGCGCAATTAATTTGAAACCAATAACGTTTATTTGAAACTTCCTAAATTAAACTAATAGTAGTTTTTCTTTTCTTTTTTTTAAATTTTAGAGACCAATAACGCACATTTGAAACTTCGAAACTTCCTAAATTAAAGAGGCTATTTAAAAAAAAAATTAAGGACTAATAATACTTTCCTAAGTAAACTATAGGAACTACTAGTCCACCACAATATTTTCTCCCCAAAACATATAGATCACACTATTTTTAGCCACTATTTTCATTTTGTGACTTTATATCATGACTCTAACAAGGCAGGTTGTGATACAAGCAGTTAGTCACCATCAGTTTTATTTTATAAAGGATATAGCAAGGGGTGTGGGCCTACTATTACTCATTTTGAACCATAAAATCTGAGTGGAAATAAATAAATCTGAGCTGTAGATCGAAGCGTACGAGAATGGAATGAAAAAGACTAGTATGCGTTTACGAAAATAAAGAAGAGTGGTGTGGTGTGACCCTTACGAATTCTATTGCTTCCAACTCCATGTAACGTAACGTAGGTGTTCTAATTCGTTACGTTCATTATTTTTTTCTTTTCTTTTTATGATTTATCGAATTAGTTACGTTATCTAAATAGGAAGATAATGAATCCATGCGGTGAAGAATATGGGAAGATTGTATGGAAGATATGCAACTATGCAAGTGGAAAAGGATCATGCTCTGATGCAAGTGTGCAACTATTACCTCAGTTATGATGTAAACTAATGAAAAATATAAAAAAATAAAAATAAATAAAAAAAAAACTGTTAAAAAAATCAAAATTTTATTTCATAAAAAATTTCTAAAAAAATTTAAAACAAAATTTAGTTACAAAATTGGTTGTAATTTAGATTACATCTTAATATCTTTTTATTAGAGGTAGATTTTGACAAATTCACCATTAAATTACATTTTCTTCTTATATCATCCATACTTGCAAAATTTCTAGAAAATAATAAATAAATTGTAAAAAATTGCAAATTTTAGTAGTTTAAAATTATGCATAAAATATAAGCTTATAAATCATATAATAAATAATATTTGATTGACACAAAATTTGACATATGTATTAAGAGCGTAAAAACATATAAATTAACAGTTAAATTTTTAAAATATGTAGTAATGTTAATTTTATTAAATAAGGTTGTAGCCTAAAGCTACAACCAATTTTGTATCTACACTTTGTCTAAAAAAATTTTAAACCAATACACTAAGAGCATCCATTAACATTTCTTTATAAATACGAGGGCTAAATTTGTTGCACACAAATTGTTTAACATAGTTTTACACACGCACCTAAAGGCAACTGAAAATATATTTTCATGATTTTAGATTTTTTTTTTTTTTTTGAGTGAATGTAAAACTGTATAATAAACTATATAATAAACACTACTAGTAATATAATATCCTATTTTATTATGAAACAGTGTCAAAGATGCAAACTGTTTGATGCTTTGTAATGTCTATTGGAGTATAATCACCCTTGCTATTTTAGGCCCTGCCAGTCCAATTGCCAATTTGCCACTTAACAAAATTGGGTTAAGCGAGGTCCAATTACTAAATTTAGAAATGTTTGCAATCAGATTTATGCTTAACAGTTGAGACAGTGAGCCAATTATTTAATATAATTGAAAAAAAAAAATTATAATAAAACACCAGAACTTTTAATAAAGTTTGTCAAAGCAAACACAATAAATAGAAAATTTAATAAAGTTTGATCATTTATCTTCGAAAACGACAAGAGCACTAAAAAGTGGAGGCATTAGCCATAATATGACGTGACCAATTCCCCTATTGTAGGAAGTACACTGCGGTTTTTTGTTATTTTTTCCTCGATGTGGACCATAGCCCATGCCAATGAATGATTCGTGATGTAAGGCTGTCACATAGTTTAGAATTTAAACCAAATTTCTATCATGTAATAATTACCCAATTTGTCTTAGTCTTAGTCAACATTATAACATTACTCAATCAAAAAAAAAAAAAAAAACATTATTAACATTACACATACTCACACAATGTTTAGAACTATTGGGATAAATCAAACATGCAATCAGGTCAAACGAACTTGTAGGAGAAATCTCTCAATCTTCATAACACTCTTACACCCAAAATAAATTAATTAATTAAAAAAACACCCCAAAATCCCTTAATTCAAAACATACACTGATTCACGGAAAAGCCATAATTTGAAGAAATAATTTACTAATTCCTTTGTAAATTCACTAATCCCTTTTATAATTTGCTTGGTGGCCTTAAAAGGGGAAATTGCAAATTTTCAATGGAATTTTCCAAATTTTGGTAGCACCGGATAAAGATATAGAGTAGAGAAAATCTGAGCCTTAGTTCGCTTTATAAAGAAAAGTGTGAAACACATGCAGAACACTACCCTATCTACCTCATATGAACGACTTGCCTCTGCTTTTAATACACATGTGCCTACTCTTCTAGCACAAGTAAGCTCTTTTGTTGTAGGACTTTCTTTTATTTTCCTTTTTGATGGGAGAAAATTGGGCAAGGGAGGACTTCTTATTCTTTCTTTTGCTTTGAAAAGTGAAAGGAAACATTTGTTTTTGAAGGAACCTACTTCATTTCTTTTGAAGTTTTGGTATGCCATAGTAAAGTTATTATAAAAATTAAAAAAAAAAAATTATTATTTGTTATGCATGAAGATATATCATAAATATAATGTTACATATGAACAAATTATACATTAAGGGTCTGTTTGGTTGGGGAGATGAAAATAGTCGGAGGATAGAAAAAATTTAGTTTTACATCATATGTGTTTGGTTGGAGGGATGGAAAATATCATTGATACAAATTTACTATTATAACCCTATTACATAGTATATAAAAAGTTATTGGGTAAAATTAGTCAAAAATAATGTGATTAACTAAATTTATTATTATGAAAAAGAAATTAGGTTAGTTGAAAAAAAAATGTTTAGATAATGAAATATTTAAAAGAACAGAAAAAAGTGTTGATGTGTGGCCAAATATTAATGTAAAAGTAGAAAAAATAAATAAAATAAACAACGTGATCGAGAAAAGTGGGGAGGGAGAGGGGACAAAATGATAAACACCATCAACCCCTTTACTCTATCTTATTTTTCCTCCATTTTGGGAGGATTGAATTTTGATGGGATCGATCAAAAAATGGTTGGGTCCTACCATTTTTCTCTCCCCCCCTCCATCCTCCCCTCTCAATCAAACACCTCTTCCATCAATTTTCTCTCCTATTTTTCACTCATCTTTTTTCTTACCCTGCAAAATCATCTCAACCAAATATACCCTAAATGCCATAAGAAGTGAGTTCTAATTAGCTCAATTAGTAAAGTTTCTTATTATCGAATAAGAAATCTAGAGTTTGAACGTCGCCTATACCAAAAACCAATTATGTTTTTTACCAAAAATAAAAAAACAAAATGCTATAAGAAAGATCGATTTTTCCTAACTTCACCATTTTCAATTTCATCTAGTTTTTTATGGGTATCAATTCCAAGCAAGTGATCTAGGCTAATGGTAATTGTATTATACATTTATACTCCTTTGTTTGGTGGGCTTATAAGAGGAAATTGAAAATTTGGAGTGAAAATTCTACATTTAAATTCTGTGTAGATAGAATTTTACAAATTTTGATAACATTGGATAAATATATGAAGGTGAGAAGATTTGAACTTTAGTTCTCTTTATAAAGAAGAGCGTGAAATACACTCATAACATTTCCCTTTCTATCTCATATGAACGACTTGCCTTTGCTTTTAATACAGTACCTATTCTTCCACCACAAGTAACTTCTTTTGCTATAGGCCACTTCTTTTGTTGTAGGACTTCTTTTGCATTGAAAAGTGAAAGGAACCTACTTCATTTCATTTGAAGTTTTGGTATGCCATGGTAAAGCTATCATAAAAAAATTATCATGCATGCATGGAGATATATCATATATGTAATGTTACATACGAATAAATTATACATTAAATGCCATAAGAAGTGAGTTTAAGTTAGCTCAATTGGTAAATTTTCTTGTTGTCAAATAAGAGATCTAGAGTTCGAACTCCGCTTATACCAAAAACTGATTGATGTCTTAGCTTGATATTAAAGAGCAATCATCATAAAATTGACATTATAGGTTGAAATTTTATTGTATCTAGAAAAAAAGTTTGTTGTGTTGTGTTAAAACCAAATTTTCTCTCTCTTGTATGTGTTTGTTTCTAAAAACAAAATTTCATAAGAAAATTGAGTTTTCCTTTCTTCACCATCTTCAATTTCATCAAGTTTCATTTATTGGTATCAATTCCAAGCAAGTGATATAGGCTAATGGTAATTGTATTATAACATTTGATAAAAGGTTCTTTTTCTCCCTTTTTTCTACAATGTTAGGTTTTCTAAGAGGAAGAGGAAAGGACATGTACTGCTTGTCACAACAATTGGGATATGATTCCATCAATATTCCACAATAACCACTTATTATACACGATAATAAAGGAAACTAGGTTCTAGAATCATCTTTATGAGAGAGGTGTAACTTTTTACTTTTTTTGAAAATTTTAATATTTAGCCCTATTTTTTTTAATTAAATCGATAATAAGAAATTAAGAAAGAGATATGATTTGAATCATAAACATGAGACACAAAAAAAGAACTTTGTTTTGCTTATTATACATGATAATAAAGGAAACAAGGTTCTCAAATCACTTTATGAGATGGGTAATGTTACAGCCACAAACTATTTTATAACATTTTTACAAAATGTTGATGTGGTCAATTTCTCATTGATTTTTATTTAGGCCAACTGTTAATATCACTTTTCATTTACTAATAATCACTCACTATATCGGCAGTTTATAAAATTTTTTGTAAAATAATTTGTATCTCTAACATTATTCTTATGAGAGAGCTGGATCTTTTTACTTTTTTTGAAATTTTTAATAATTCGTTCTAAATTTTTTCTCTTATTTTTTTTTTTTAGATAATAGAAAAGAAAGAGGTATGATTCAAAATTATAAACACGAGAGTGACGTGACCAAAAAAAAAACTTTGTTTTTGCTTTGATATTTGGCATCGGCAGCAAGACCATGTGTCCTGTCGTAAAATAAAAAGTGGAAAGTAAAAACAAAAAAAAAAAAAAACAAAAAAAAACAAACAAAATAGGCATATCTTTTATCCTGAATAGTAGTCGGTTGCTTTGTTGATGCTTTGCTTAGTTTTTTTTTTTTTTTTTTTTTTTTTGAGAATCTGATGCTTTGCTTAGTTGGAAATCTCATGCAAGGTCAACCATGACTCGCTCGCCTAACAAAGATTTTTTTTTTTTTTTTGTTTGGGTCGATTAAAATATTAGAATATCATCTTCTTAATTGTTATTCAGTAAATTAAGTTACACTATAGTTTTTAGAAGTTTTTTTTACACGATATATTATATTGTGATATTAGTGGTAGGTTCATGTAAAAAAATGTTTTTTTTTTTTTTAATCCAATTGTTAAAATCAATGGTGTGAGGGATCAAACCATGATTCTTCTAATAAAGAAGATCAGACAATGTCACAAAGTTACGAAACTCTTGAATATGTAAAAATAATGTTACTTCAATTACAAGTTATTTTATGAAAAAATATAATAACAAAGTTATATTCTTAACACTACCCTTTTTCTAATTTTATTTTTCTTGTTTGGAGTTTGGCTCTGAATTGTGCTTGTTTTGAGGAATCTCATTGATTGCTTCTCTAGAGCACGGTTTAGTCCATGAGAACCTTGACCAATGATGGTAAGGACTTTGTTCTTAACCTCTCTCTTCTACTCTAAAATAATGGAGCTATAATTTTTGTTTATCTCTAAATTTTTGTCATGTCAGTATCAAATGAAGACCATTAACATATCGTAGTAGATTTTACTATTAATTGATTTATTTCTATCTAAAAAGTACTAATATTTTAGATGTTGGCAATGATTTTGTATCTCAATTGATACTTTCTATTGCTGTAACAGATACATATTCAAATCTTTGTCACTCTACGAGACTATTTGGCTGGTTTTGGCATCCAAAATGATCAGTCCAAACTAATGGACACTACTATTTTTGGTGAAAGATAGGAGCAAAATGGCCCAAACCCAAGTGTACCTGAATTGAGAATACTTATATGGTCCGTTCGGTTGAAGAATAGAAAAAAAATTAGTTTTTATTATTATTTGTGTTTGGTTAAGATGATGAAAAAGTGGAGAGATAGAATATTCATTTATATGGTTAAGAAGAAAAATAAGATGATGAAAAATGAAATTGGTATAAATCTACAATTATGTCCCTATTACATTAAACAATTTTTTTAATAGAATATGAATAATTCCTTTTCATTATTATTATATAAGAAAAAAAAATGTTATCAATTTAATATATATATATATATATATATATAGAAGCAGAAAAGTATTTTCAGCCTTCTTTTAAAAACAATTAGCAACTAAAAGGAACCAAAAAAGAAAAAAAAAAAGTTTAGCCTGAATTTAAAAAAAAAAAAAAAAAAGAGTAACTGTGTACATTCTAGCAAGTGGCAGCAACAACAACTAAAAAGGACAAACAATGAGAATAAAAAATTAAGACAAACAAGTAAGCACCAAATAGCATTAATAACAAGGGTTAATGTGTCTCCTTAGGGTATACATTAAGTTTTTTATTTTTAGAAATATTTTCTCGGGAATTGAAAAAGCTGTCATTATTTTTTCAATTTTCAAGAAATTTTTTTTTATAAATGGAAATTAATGTGTGCCCTAAAGCCACATATTAGTAAAATCCTAATAACAAATGGGATATTGTGTCATTTTACACCTCCAGATTTCTTCTTCCTCATTTTCTCTCGGATTTAGGAGGATTGGTTTTTGGTGGACTGAGGAGAAAACATCTAGATCCTACCAAAATTCATTCCCTTTTTCTTCTTTACCAAAAATCCAAAAATTATCCTTTTTTTTTTCTTCTTATTTTTCACTTTTTTTTCATCCTTCCTAAAATCATTCTAACCAAACATACCTTAAGGAAAGATGTTTCAAATGATTGCAAGTTATGAGTTCTATTTAAATGGTAACGTTTTTTATAATTGAATAAAAGATCTAGTTTCAATCTTTGCTTATACCAAAAATCAATTAGTATCTTAATCTGATTACAAATGACATAATCATTAAAAGTGGACACAACTCTATAAATAAATAAAAACTAATTGTAAGTTGTAATTGTTTCAATTTTTAAACAATATTACATATATTTTCATATACTTTTTCACCCACAATACTATTTAAGCTTTTCTACCAAACGGCCTTAATATTTTTCTTTTCAAACAAACAAGATTTGTTCATGTCTAATTGTCTATGGTCTTTCGTTTCATGCAGTGGGACAGTGAGTACGGATAATGATGGCCTCTTATACCGGATATTCGCAGCTAATAAACAGGTACCGAATATTCTGTGCTGAAAGCACAATTTAAGTTAGTTACGAAACACATAGCTTCCACGTTTGATCTTACTCTCCATTTTAAATAAATATATAGTGCTGCCTCGGACACCTACAATCTGGACTCTCTGAAATAACATTAAAAAAAGAACAGAACTTTTAATACTATTAATAACATCCAAAAGTTTATAAGGGAAAACTCAACCCACGTATCAACAAAATATCGCTTTTCTTGCTGTGGCAAAAAGTCTTGAAAAAATATATTCAACCATTGTCGTGAAATTCTAAGATAATCCACACTTTTTGAATACCCAAAGCACATGTTCAGACTCTTCAGAGTATCATAAATGTGCATTTCTGCATATATATGCTTTAAGCTTTTCGATCACAAAGTCACGATACTTCATAAATCACCTTCATGCTAGTACGTTATTATATATATATATATATATATATATATATACTAATTTTAATAATTTTATTTTATAAATTTACATTTTGTTTCCCTTTTAACGGTTAGAAATCGACACTAAGGGTCCGTTTGGTTGGGAGGATAGAAAAATAGGAGAAAAGAAAATGGAGAGAAAATAAAAAAGTGAAAAGATATAAAAGATTTTAGTTTTCCTTATTTGTGGTTGGTTGAAATGGTGAAAAAATGAAGAGATGGAAAACTTTTTTGTTTGGTTGAAAATAAAGTTTCTATAAATTTACCATAATGTCCCTATTAAATAAAACAAAAAGTAACACATTATACTTTAAAAAAAAAATTGTATATAAATGGATACTTTAGTTAATAAAAAAAAAAAAAAAGCATAAGAAATTAACCCAAAAAAAAAAGGAAAAAAAAAAGAAAAAAAAAAAAAAAAGAAAGAAAGAAGGAAACCAACACACGTTAGTAACAGAAAGAAAAAATCAAAGAAAAAAAAAAAAAAGAAAAAGAAGTCAACATGTTGGAGACTTGAGGTAAATTTCAAAGGTATTTTTAGAAGCTCATTTCATGAGTTTTCTCTTTTTAATTTTTTCTTTATTTTGGAAAAAAAACTTTTTGATAGGCTCGGAGAGAAAACACCTAAGCTCTATCTTTTATTTTCCTTCCTCATGATTGATAGATTGGATAAATATATACCCTAAATGCCATAAGAAGTGGGTTCTAATTAGCTCAATTAGTAAAATCTCTTATTATCAAATAAGAAATCTAGAGTTTGAATCTCGCCTATACCAAAAACCAATTGTGTTTTTTACCAAAAATAATAAACAAAATGCTATAAGAAAGATCGATTTTTCCTAACTTCACCATCTTCAATTTCATCTAGTTTTTTATGGGTATCAATTCCAAGCAAGTGATCTAGGCTAATGGTAATTGTGTTATACATTTATACTCCTTTGTTTGGTGAGCTTATAAGAGGAAATTGAAAATTTGGAGTGAAAATTCCACATTTAAATTTTGTGTAGATAGAATTTTACAAATCTTGGTAACATTGGATAAATATATGAAGGTGAGAAGATTTGAACTTTAGTTCTCTTTATAAAGAAGAGCGTGAAATTCACTCATAACATTTCCCTTTCTACCTCATATGAACGACTTACCTTTGCTTTTAATCTAGTACCTATTCTTCCACCACAAGTAACTTCTTTTGCTATAGGCCACTTCTTTTGTTGTAGGACTTCTTTTGCTTTGAAAAGTGAAAGGAACGTACTTCTTTTCATTTGAAGTTTTGGCATGCCATTGCAAAGCTATTATAAAAAAATTTATAATGTATGCATGGAGATATATCATATATGTAATGTTACATATGAACAAATTATGTATTAAATGCTATATATAAAAAAAATCTTTGAGAGCATTCCCATCAAAAGTTCTAAAAAATTTAGTGTAAGGACACGATTTTGTAACGAACCTAAACAGTATTGGGTTCGCACGTAAAAAGGCCCAAACAATATGATTTGTAGAGCGTGGGTGTAGAGAACTAGGTTAACTGTAATCTCTCATAAAAAGATTCACTTTCAAACACGTTCCAGGTTTAAAGTTGGTACAACGAACGTTTTCTCTAGTAACCAGTACAATGCTTTTTCTCTACTCTTACTTTCTTCTTTTTTTGTTTATCTCTTTTTCTCCTATCTTTTTCTCTTTCGATCCCCCTTCTTCATGTTCTTCTTTTAGTTTATATACTCCTCTTTGCGCTCCATCCTTACCGCACACGTGTAGGTTGGGTCCGGAGGATTTCTTTCTGTCCCATCTGGCACTCCTGGAACTTCCTATGGGCAGCTGTAAGGCTGCTTCCTTACTGTTCAGGTATCACCTCCACATTAATGCGGCCAGAGAGTTGGTTGAGAGGTCATTAATGCGGAGGCAGCTGTAGTTACAGATATTTGTTTGCCTTATCTCTTTCATCCTTAGTCGGTTACTCTACCCTTTACGGTGACCTAATTCTGAGATCTGGTCGCAATAAGACCACGTCCCGATCGTCCTCGGACGCGATCATCCTTGGACGCATACTGCCGAGGAGTATGGTGTCCTCGGACGGATACACATCCTCGGATGGGCCACGGGCCCAACAATCCTGAATCAATTCTAAACCCTATGGGCCTATTGATCGAACGGTCCCCACATTTAGCATTTAGGATCTCAAAAACCAATTTTATAACATTTAACACATTACTTTACAATACTACCTATATGAAAACTTCTATTTTTTTTTTTTACTACTTCATTTAAATATTGTTTCTTTATTATTTTTCAATAATTTTTTATTTTTCCTCTCTCACTGTCTCTCTTTTTTTCAACCCAACTATTCTCAGCACTGCCAACACCACGCTATCAACAGTCACCACAAAACCCATCACCCAACCATCCACTAAAAACCAACCACCCATACCACAACCACTACTAACAAAAAAAGAAAAAGAAAAATCATAGCAAAAAGAAACCTCCACATCCACTCACCACCACAAACCACAGCAGAAAAAAAGAAAAAAAAGAAAAAAATCTCCACCATCGCCGCCACTAGCAGACCCATCACGCCGAAACAAAAATCCACAAGACGCAGACACCATTTCCTTCCCCGTCGTCATCTTCTTCCATGGCTCGGCTTGACGTCCTCCTTCGCACTGTAAATCAAATCAAGACCCAAAATCCCAAAACCAAATCAAGACCCAAAGAAAAAGAAGAACCACAACCTTCGGACCCACGCAGAAAAAGATGAACTACAGCCATCAAACCCAAAAAGAACCACGCAGGAAAAAAAAGAAAAAGAAGAACCACAACCATCGGACCCACGTAGAAAAAGATGAACCACAGCCATTGGACCCAAAAAGAACCACGTAGAAAAAAAGAAAAAAAGGAAAAAAAAAGAAGAAGAAACCTCCATCGTCACCATCGGATCACAGCCATCGGCAGCCCACAATTGTCGGAGCATAATCATTGGCGGAACACACTAATCGAAAAACCACATTGGCGAAGCACAAAGAAAGAAGAGAGAAGAAAGAAGTGAGAGAGGAAAGAGAGAGTTAGAGGAGAGAGAGATAAAGGAGAGAGAAAATCTCAATTAGTAAAATCTCTTATTGTCAAATAAGAAATCTAGAGTTTGAATCTCATCTATACCAAAAACCAATTGTGTTTTTTACCAAAAATAATAAACAAAATGCTATAAGAAAGATCGATTTTTCCTAACTTCACCATCTTCAATTTCATCTAGTTTTTTATGGGTATCAATTCCAAGCAAGTGATCTAGGCTAATGGTAATTGTATTATACATTTATACTCCTTTGTTTGGTGGGCTTATAAGAGGAAATTGAAAATTTGGAGTGAAAATTCCACATTTAAATTTTGTGTAGATAGAATTTTACAAATCTTGGTAACATTGGATAAATATATGAAGGTGAGAAGATTTGAACTTTAGTTCTCTTTATAAAGAAGAGCGTGAAATACACTCATAACATTTCCCTTTCTACCTCATATGAACGACTTACCTTTGCTTTTAATACAGTACCTATTCTTCCACCACAAGTAACTTCTTTTACTGTAGGCCACTTCTTTTGTTGTAGGACTTCTTTTGCTTTGAAAAGTGAAAGGAACATACTTCTTTTCATTTGAAGTTTTGGCATGCCATTGCAAAGCTATTATAAAAAATTTATAATGTATGCATGGAGATATATCATATATGTAATGTTACATATGAACAAATTATGCATTAAATGCTATATATAAAAAGTGAGTTTTAGTTAGCTCAATTGATAAAGTCTCTTGTTGTCGAATAAGAGATATGGAATTTGAACCCCACTTATACCAAAAACAATTGGTATCTTGGCTTGATGTTAAAGAGTAATCATCATAAAATTGACGTTATAGGTTGAAATTTCATTGTATCTAAATAAAATGTTTATAGTGTGACTTTGTGTTAAAACCAAAATTTTCCTCCATTGTGTGTGTTTGTTTCTAAAAACAAGATTCTATAAGAAAGATCGAGTTTTCTTGTCTTCACCATCTTCAATTTCATCCAGTTTTTTATTTTATTTTATTTATTTATTTATTGGTATCAATTCCAAACAAGTGATATAGGCTAATGGTAATTGTATTATAACATTTGATAAAAGGTTTTACTTCTCCCTTTAATATTATGCAATGTTAGGTTTTCTAAAATTTTGATCCAGTGCAATTACCCCCACTTCCTCTCACATTAATTTTTACCACTCCCATATTTTTAACTTTTAAAGTTTTTTCAACTTTTCTTTAACTTGTTTTATTCAATGGTTGAGATTAAAAATTGCTTTTTTCAACTCTCAATCTCAACCATCCAATGCTATTGCATCAGATGTAAATATCTAGATCTCAATCCAATTTTTAAGAGGAGGAGGAAAGAACACGTACTGCTTGTCAGTTGTCACAACAATTGGGATGTGATTTCATCAACATTCCACAATAATTGCTTATTATACAATATAATAAGGAAAATAGGTTCTCGAATCACCTTTATGAGAGAGTTGGATGTTTTTACTTTAAAAAAAAAAAAAAATTATTTTAGAGTAAGTAGATAAAAGAGAAGAAGGAGGTATGATTCGAATCATAAACACCAAACACCAAAAAAGAAACTTTGTTTTTGCTTATTATACACAATAATAAAGGAAACTAGGTTCTCGAATCACCTTCTTTTTTTTACTTTTTTGAAATTTTTAGTAATTCGCCCTATACTTCTTTTATTTTTATTTTTAAATTAAGTAAATAATAGGGAAGAAAGAGTTATCATTTGAATCATAAACACGAGACACAAAAAAGAAACTTTGTCTTTGTTTTGATGTTTGGCATCCGCAGCAAGACCATGGGTCCTGTCGTAAAATAGAAAGTGGAAATAAATAAAAACAAAGTAGACATCTTTTATCGTGAAAAGTAGTTGGTTGCTTTGTTGATGCTTAGTTTAGCTGGTAATCTCATGCAAGGTCAACCATGACTTGCCTAACAAAGGTGTTTTCTTTCTCTTTTTTTTCCTTTTTTTGGTCGATTAAAATATTAGAATATCTTCTCAATTGTTATTCAATAAATTAATTAAGTTACACAATAGTTTTCAGATTTTTTTTTTCATGATATATTATGCTGTTACATTGTATTTAGTGGTAAGTTCATGTAAAAATAATGTTTTTTATAATTCAGTTGTTAAAATAAATGGGGAGGGGGATTCAAACTATGATTCTTTTCATAAAGTAGATCGAGCAATGCCACAAATTTATGAGGCTCTTGAATACATAAAAATAATATTATTTCAATTACTAGTTGTTATTTAAAAATTATCATAATAAAGTTATATTCTTAAAGTTATAACTCAATTAACACTTCCTATCTCTTTTAACAAATACATATTCAAATTCCTGTCACTCATTGTCACCGGAACAAGTATGAGACTATTTGGTTGGTTTTGGCATCCGAATGATCAGTCCAAATTAATGGACATTACTTTTTTTTGGTGAAAGATAGGAGCAAAATGGCCCAAACCCAATTTTACCCGAACTGAGAACACTTTGGAAAGATGATTCAAATGATTGCAAGTCGCAATTGTTTCAGCTTCAATATTTTTCTTCTCAAACAAATAAGATCTCTGTTCATGTCTAATTGTCTATGCTCTTTCGTTTCACGCAGTGAGGCAGTGAGTATGGATAATTATGGCCTCTTATATCGAATGTTCACAGCTAATAAACATATGTACCGAATATTCTGTGCTGAAAGCACAATTTAAGTTGCTTACGAAACACATAGCTTCCACGTTTGATCTTTACTCTCCATTTTTAAATAAATATAAATATATATAGTGCTGCCTCAAACAGCTACAATCTTCATCCACTTGGCCTACGTGAAATAACATTAAAAAAGGACAGGACTTAATACTAGCATCCAAAAGTTTATCAGGGAAAACTCATCCCACGTATCAACAAAATATTGCTTTTCTTCTTGTGGCCAAAAGTCTTGAAAAAATATATTCAACCATTGTCGTAAAAATTCTAAGATAATCCACACACTTTTTGAATACCCAACGCACATGTTCAGAGCATCATAAATGTGCACTTGTGCTGATATGCTTTAAGCATTTCACTCCAATTATGGGTGTGAATGACTCAGCTTGGGTTAGGGATAAGGGGTTTATTCAACCAAACCTACCATGGTGGATTAAAAAAATCCTACCCAATCTAATTTATCATAGGAGTTCAACCCAACTCACGAAAATTGGGTTGGACTCATGGTTGGACAATTTTTTTTTAAAAAAAATTACTATTATTATTATCAAATTAAACATTAGAACAACACCATCATAGATAATAGTAAATTTATAATCAAATAATTATAAGCATAATACCAAACTAACACAAACTATATTAGGAGAACTTAGGATTTGGATTGTATTTAGGAAGAGGGGCAAAAAAATAAATAACAAAAATGTATAATATATTTTTAAATATATATATATATATATATATTTAATATATGTGGGTTAGGTCGGGTTAGGAGGATTTGTGAATATTTTAACCCTAACCCAACCCAACCCATTGTAAAAAAAAATTCACCATCCAACCCAATCCACCAACCCCTAAAAACCGACCAAACCCAACAGATTGAGTTGGATTAGGTCGATTTTGGCAGATTCGCTGCAAACCCCCTACTCACAATACTTCAAAAATCACCTTTCTGCTAATACATTTTAATCCTCATCCAGTAAAAAGAAACTCTAAAAAAAAAAAAAAAAAAACGGTACAACATAGAACTTACTAGAAGGTTACCCATTCTAGTACAAATATCAAATAAACTTACAGGTTAATAGTAATGGTTTACGATCAAGGAATACTGAACTTAATTATCAAAACCCACTGCTTGAGACGAAATGAGATGCGTGTGATATAAATAAGGCACAAGTCCACACTAGGCCCATACCTTAAGATAAAAGCTTAAAACCAAATTAATAAACGTGGAAATAGTAATGGTTTTTACGACATCAAGGAATAATGAACACAAACTCCACAGTGCAGGTCCAAGTGACAAAGTTACAGTAAAATGACGTAGCATCCAATCTTTATTGCAATCCACTGACTTCTTTCAATTGAATCTTCTAAACTCTATTTGGGGAGTTAATGGTAGTGACAACCCTCTCAAGGCATTAATGTGGTGTATGCATGTGCAAATCTAGATCTTAAATTAAGAAAAATCTGTAACTACCAAAAGGAAAACATAAACTACAAAGAGGTCAACCGTATCAAGCTTACCTCCATGTGAAGCCGCTACACATACAGATCCAATGTATGAGAAACTAGCATAAATATGTCTAGAGTTTTAACATAAATATGTCTAGCGTCTCTTTTTTCTTTTGAGAGTAAAAGAGGTATGTACAAAAACAAGACTCTTGATTAGTTTTGGAAAAATTTCAGGCCATTAAAAAGGGATGGACAGTGACAAAGTGGCAGCATATGATAACATGATATTTGAGGACAACAGCCAACAGGATTACAAAGTGAATAACTTTCATATAGTCCATCAATGGCTCTTTAGCAAAAGCAGGGACGGAACTGTAATTGGACTAGGGGGGGCAATGCCCCCCTTATTTTTTTTTTTTTAATATTACTATATTAATTGGTACTAATTTGAGCAATTTTGTTCAATAAAATTACACTTTGCCCCCCTTAATAATGCCATCAATTATTTTGAGAGTAATGTTATAACTACAAACATTTTTACAATGTTTATACAAACTATTGAGGTAGCAAATTCTTATTGGTTTGTACACTTACATCACTTTTTACTTATCAATAACTACTCACCATATTAGTAATTTGTAAAATTTTTTGAAGTTTAGCATTTTTCCCCTTTTAAAGGGCATAAAAAATTAATAGATTAAATCTAAAACAAAATATACAAGCCCAAAAAAATTAGCCAAACAACAAAAATTACTGATAATAAAACTAAAAAAATTAAGTCCAATCAATCTATTTTACCCCGAACAAACAATTTGGCCATTTAAAAAATTTTAAATAAAAATCCTTAGTAATAAAGCAGTAGACTCAAAGATTGGAGCCGTCGCATATAGCTCGTTTGGATGGAGGGGGAGTGAAGGGGAGTAAAGTAGAGTTGGCTGAAAATATGTTAATTTTGGACTAAATTTACTCTACTCTAATCTACTCCCCCTCCCTTCTCCTCAATCTAAATGGACCATTAAGGTAAGAATAGACGTGCATCTATGGCAAATATCTCATAACGTACCAAAATTATTTCTATTTCTTCGATTCGACTAATTACGCCGCTGCCATTGCTTAGAGTTCCACTTCTTTCTTAAAGAAAATGAACTATCTTGTCCACCATTTGCAACAGAATTTTTTTCAAACCCATACGAGAATGATGAACGAACCATATTGTTGATGTGGCATCGTGGATGGGAGTGGTGAGAAACAAAAAATAATAATATGTGCAAGTCAGTGGTGTGAACCTGGGGAGTGAGGGGTTAGAGAGAACATAGTATGCTCAATGTCGGGGCTCAAGCGTAGTGGGAAGAGCGTAGTGAGAAGTAGAGTCCCAAAGCGTATTAGGTTATAGTTAATACTCTAGATTTGTTGGTGATCAAATTAACTAATAACTGGTATTTATATAGAGGTACTGGAAACTAACCTCTAAGGCTCTAATGGTATAACGGCTCTACCATAAAAAAAGAAAAAAAGTATATTCATCTATACTACTATTTAAGGGGCTTCCCTTGTTTGGATTGGATTTTTTTTTTTGTTCCAAGATACCCTTACAACCTAGGTTTGAGTAGGGGCAAAACTTGGTAAAAATGCATCTTAACTCCGACTAAAACACTGCCTACAAAATAGAACAACTCTCCTGATGATTTTCAAATTACTTTATCCATTTATAAAATAAAATAAAACAAACACAAGTTTCCTATACTGATTAAAAAAAACACATGTGCCGTTATTGCCAAAAAAAAAAAAAAAAAATTGTATACCCACGCTTTTTTTTTTTTTGAGAGTTTCAACCTATGGCGTCCGCTCCTAATGATAGTTCTTTATCATCAAACCAAGACACCAATCGGTTTTTGATGTAGGCAGGGATTGAACCTCAAATCTCTTGTTCAACCATCAGAGACTTTACCAATTGAGCTAACTGGAACCCACTGTACACCCACGTTTTAGTCACACACAACTCCAAACTTCTACCCAGCAATTTTAAATATCCCCCATTATCATTAAGCTAACTGGAACCCACTGTACACCCACGTTTTAGTCACACACAACTCCAAACTTCTACCCAGCAATTTTAAATATCCCCCATTATCATTAAGCACCGTTTTATAAAAAAATAATAATAAAAAATAAAAAAATAACCTCACATTTTAGGGTATTAGATATAAACAAAAATTAAAATAAATATAATCCTTATATTCCTATCTTTATCACTACTTTGGATAATTGTCTTTTTTTTTTTTCATTTTCTTTTTTCAGTTTTCAAAATAAAACGTTTGAATATCTATCATTTTTTTTTTTTCCAGTTTTCATAATAAAATTGGTTATCCTTATTACTCCATGGTATACACTTCCATGTTTGCATTTTTCCTTCTTCAGTAAAATAGTTAGTGTTTCTCTGTCTTTGAACGTTGCAATTTAAAAGATGGGATGGGTCATGCGATTACATGTAAGAATGTTTTATGCAGTTTTATGGTAGTACTTCTATTTACTTCCATTCCTACAACTTTATAAAGTTTTATGCTTGAAAACTATCCAATATTGTTCTATGATCTCACATTTTGATTCAATGTGGTTCTTAGGAATGTTTGCTTGATTTGGTAAGTTATAGCTTTGGTGTGATTCGGTCTTATATTATTATTTTTTCTAAAAATTGGGTTAATGTGTGTTGAGGGTCATTTGTGAGAATCCAGGTAGAAAGAAGAAAAGCCCAACAACAAGGGTAGAAAAGAATTGGCAAGCAGATGGCAAAACCATTAGGTCAAAGCGGCAGAAATAATGGATCACAGGCTCATGAAATAAACAAATAGGTCTTAAAGAGGCAAGTGGGCTTAAAGAAGCCCGGAAAGAGAGAAATAGCATCCCATGGGCAGTGTATGATGTAGAAAAGTGAGAAAGGGCCGCCGCAGGCTTAAAGTAATGTAAACTAAGAAAGTAAGGGGTTTATGGCAAGCCCATGAACCCCAAGGATGAGAATAAAGTAATTGGGTCAGGGAAGCCCAATGAAGTTAGTAAAAGCCCATGAGAATGCAAAATTAGTAAAAGGGCCAAGGAAGTCCAAAGAAAGCAAGTGGGTCAAGGATGCCTAAGAGAAAGACAAAAGGGACACAGGAGCCCATAAGTAGGAAAAACTAGTGGCCATACCAAGCCACTTGGGGAAAGAGTAAACGGCTAGCCTAAAGAGGCCCAGCAAGATTGAGTCATTACAGTAGGAATAACAGAATAATATGGCAGGAAATGAAGGAAATCAAGAAGTGGGCCAAAGAAATATAAGGTCCATCATCAAATAAGGCCCAGCTCCTAAGAGGAGTAGACCAGCAAGATTGAGTCATTACAGTAGGAATAACAGAATAATATGGTAGGAAATGAGGGAAATCAAGAAGTGGGCCAAAGAAATATAAGGTCCATCATCAAATAAGGCCCAGCTCCTAAGAGGAGTAGACCAGCAAGATTGAGTCATTACAGTAGGAATAACAGAATAATATGGTAGGAAATGAGGGAAATCAAGAAATGGGCCAAAGAAATATAAGGTCCATCATCAAATAAGGCCCAGCTCCTAAGAGGAGTAGACCAGCAAGATTGAGTCATTACAGTAGGAATAACAGAATAATATGGTAGGAAATGAGGGAAATCAAGAAGTGGGCCAAAGAAATATAAGGTCCATCATCAAATAAGGCCCAGCTCCTAAGAGGAGCGAGAAATCAAAAAACAGCTCATATAAAAGGTCAAAGAAAACAGATGGCAAGCTATGCAGAGAAGCCTCTAGACCACGGCAGACGAATGGGCAGCAAGCAGATTTTGGACACATATGGAAGGAAGGCACGCGCAAGGCCCAAGCACCACCAGCCTGTACCCAGCCAATACAGAGCATGGTAAGGTCGGGAGTCAAAGATTCATAGGGCATGGTTTGGTGGTGGGGAAAGGGGAAAAATCTATTTTTGAAATTCCAGCTCAGGCTTTTTCGGGGAGGTGTCTTGCTGGGATGACTTACTACCCAAAAGAAGCAAGCTGAGTTGGAACCACTAGGTGCATGTCATGAGGGATAGGGAGAGAGAAAGAACCCAAACCGTAGCAGGAAAGGGTGCCACGGCAGATAAGCAAACAAAATACCCTTCTTTGTCTGGTGATGGGGGGTGGCACACAGACGGAACAGTGATGGTCGGCCAGTACACCCAAACCAGACAAAGGAGGTTAAGGGCTAAAACAATAAAATCCGATCACGGCAGGCACTATAAAAAGAGGGTCTTGTTGTGAACAGAATATAGAGCAACAACGAGAACCTTAACTAAGAAATAGGAATTTGAAGAGAAAAACCAAAAAATTAAAAAAGAAAACGAGTGAGAAGGAAAGAAAGAAAACAACCAGAAAGATAATAAAGTGAGAATTAGAACGGTAGGCATGCATCGGTAGATCAATTCCCTCTCTCCCTCACGAAATCTTGCTTTCTGTGAAAACCACAAGGAGCCTCTGTGCATAAGCCACTCAGGTCCATTTCCCTCAGGGCAATTAATCTTCACGGCAGGACTTTTCCTAAGAGATTAATTGTGTTGAGAAGGAACGTTCTTTCCTCTCTGGCTCTGCTCCTGCGGACCAGACTTTAGTTGATTTCCTAACATTCTGATTAACCCATACATATTAATACTTGTTCACTTCTATTCTGTTCTTTTCCTTCTGTAAAAATGATTATTATTGCTGCTGTAATTGTGTTTAAGGGTTGTTTGGTCATTTCCCACTGAGTGACCAAATATTTTATTTATTTTATTATTATTATGTCTGTTTGCCACAACTTGTCTGAAATAGTTCTGCCTGCCGTAAGCACGTTCCTGGCAAACCTGGCCTAGTTTGCACACAAGCCGGACCAACTTGAGTTGCAGCTGGACCGGTCTCAACTCCCTTATCCAGAAAACTTGGGCCTAGTGCCACAGGAAGCAGCTCAACACCACTAGCACAGCCTACCACTTTACAATGTGTTTATGTGTAGCATTTTAAAAAATTATTTTTAATGTAATTGCAAGAGAAGGGCAAACATTAATTAATGATGTGGAACTATGTATTTATTTTGAGCAAACATCAATTATTATTTTTGTATTATTGTTAATGTAATTGTTTCATGTTGATTTAATGAAGGATTCGAAAGTCATACTCTTTCATTCTTTTCTTCTTCTTTTTTGAGAAAAATACTCTTTCATTCTAATAACTATTTTCCGTGAATGTATATTGATCTTTTATGTTTTAGTTTTTTATTTAAAAAAAAAAATTATCAGTCTTCTAATACATTACTCTGCATTTTCTTCATTATTTCTAAAAGCTTACTGATTACATTTGCTTTTCTTTGCTGCAAAGAGGGAACCTACAGCAAATTACATTTGCTTTTATTTTCATGAGTTGTCATTCAGTATTTGTTTTCTTGTATTTGGTTTCTTTACTTTGTTATCAATATTCTTTCAATATCATTTTTTTTTTCTTTTTTTTGTCTTCTGTTTTGTTTTTTTGGTCAGTTTGACGAGTGTTTAATATTTTCTCTAATTGTTTCATTTTGGTGCGAAGTCTTTTTCAAAGAGTGGGAATGACATATATTTTTGTCTCTTTTTTTGTGGTTATCGGGTTTGACTAATTATTTTACAGGTTTTTTTTGTAATTGAAAAATATAGTAATACCAAATTATAATTAATGTAAATTATGCATTTGTACCAAATATTAAAATTATTAACCAGTCTCATAACACTCATCACACCTCTAGATTTTTTTATGATTGGAAAATGTAGTAATCCTAATTTATAATGGATACAAATTATTAATCTTTACCAAAAAAATAGAAGAGCCTCACGCGCATGCTTAGAGACTAGTTTTATATTGTTAATTTGTAGAAAAAGGATATTCATTTTATATTGTTAATTTGTAGAAAAAATGCTATAAATATAAGCATTAAGGATACATGTTTGGTTGAAAGTGGAAAAGTGGAAGAATGGATAAAAATTGAGTTTATATATATTTACTTATATGCCATTGTTAAAAAATGATGCTCAATTAAAATAAAAAGTGGCCAAAAAAAATCAACCAAACTTATTAAAAAATAAAAATCATGCCCTAAAAAAAAAAAAATTCACTTCTAATTAAACCAAAAATGGTCAATACATCATCTGCAGTGTGGCACTTATCAAAGGAAGTCATACAATTAAATCAACCAACTCTCCAGAATAATGAGAAACGAATCCTTGAATGGAGTTTAGAGTGGCAAGAAATAAGGTTTGGTTTGGTTAGGTTAAGCAAGAACAGATCAAAGCTTTAGTTTTAAATATAATTATTAAAAAAAAAAAAACCTATCCATCTAAGTTCCGTTTGGTTAGGCATTTTGAAAGATTAAAATGACGTTTTTAAAACTCAAAGCTTTGTTTTGCAAACGCTCATTTAAAATTATCATAATTTTTTTTAACAAACACTTATTTTAAACTCAAAATACAAATTTTCAATAGTTTATATAAACACATCTTAAAAAGTAGAATTTTTATAAAAAGAGAGGTGCTACGTTCACAATATTTTTACAATATTTTCACAATAAATTATAGGTGGTTAGTTGTTATTGGTTCAAATTTGAACTTAACACTAAGATTACTTTTTTGCTCCAATAATAAAAACCAGTAACAACTTACCATTTAGAATTTGTTGTAAAAATACTGTAAACATATCATTTTTCTTATAAGAAATACGGAAGTTATAAAGAGAACAAATTAACTGTCTTATTTCAAAAGAACAAAGTCGGACTATTTTTCTCAACAACCAAATAGAATAAAAAACAATAACAAAAGCAAACACATCAGATTCAGCACCTAAAGATTCACATATAAGCAGATCGATCAAAGACAAAAACTCTAAATTCAAAACACATCAGCAATTCAAAGAATCAAAGTGAATAGGACTGAACAATATAATAATTCGAGTTGTTCTAGACTTCTAGGAATACACGTTTGAACACACACGTTACCAAAATATGCCTAGGTCTCTCTCTGAATTTTTTTTTTTTTTTTTGGTATTATCTCTCTTTGAAATTGATAAGCCGCCAAAGCAAGAGGCACATTTTAATTTTTAATTTCATAGCACGATTGCTAGTGGTGACCGCGGTTTTTTAAAATTAAAAATTTACCTTTATTTTTTAAAAAAAATTATAGGTAACTGGGCACCTATTTATGTTCTTTGAATTTGTTATCATTTATGCTTCTAATCATAATGTTTCATTGGTTAGTGGTTACATTTCATGATGGATGGATCGGCTAAGGTTACTCCAACAACGTTAGATTATTATCTTTGCCAAACTCACGCCCTAGGTATTTTTGTTATTGAAAAATAAAAATGCAGCAACATCAAATTATAATTAATGAAAATTATTACCTTTTAGAAAAAAAAAAAAAAAAAATAGAAAGGTTCTGAGCACGTGCTCGGCTAGTTTTTTTATTATTTAATATTTATTCAAATAATAACTAGCCGTAAATTTGTGCGATATGAAAAAGCTATTGAAAATTAGATTTAAAGAAATCTTGTGTGTTTCAGTTAGCTTAACTGGTAAAGTCTCTTGTCTCACGAATAAGAAATCTGAGATTTAATCTTCACCAATACCAAAAAAACCAATTGGTGTCTTGGTCTAATGATAAAGAGCAATTACTAGATTTATCATCAGTGGGAGCAAATGCCATAGGTTATCTAAAGGAATCTTGATTTTTTCTTTTCTTTTCGTAATGAGATATTGCTATAAGTTGGAGAATGAAAACTGCTTAAATGCATAATATGATTAGAAATAGAAGATGACATCAAGGTTTATCACCACAAGCAAATATCATAAGTTTAAACTTTCAACTATCTCTAAAAAAGAATCTAAAGAAATTTTGGTTTTTTTTTTTTTCATGATTTGAAATATTGCTGTAAGTTGGAGAATGAAAACTGCTTAAATGCATAATATGATTAGAAATAAAAGATGACGTCATTGATATACCAATTGTACCAATTTTGCAAGAAAGCATGTTGAATACAAATTGAACATTCATAATAAATTTAAACACAAAATACAACATTATTCAAAAGATATTGTAATTATGCACAACCCTAGATTGAACCATGACATTCAAAAGATAGCTTTGAGATCACTTATACAGAATGTGGTGCTAAAGTATATGTTAGTCTAAATTCCCTTATTTATTTACATGATTGTTAAGTTTAGACATACTTGATTAAGAAAAGGATAATCTATCAAATAGTTGCATTCAATTGGCTCAAAGATCATGCGAGAAAACCCCCAACTAATAAAACACTGCCACATATGTAAATGTGGTGAATTAGCTTCCTAATCATTACCAAAAAAAAAAAAAAAAAACCACTAGGTGATGTCACACTTACACAAGTGGTAATATATATATATTTTTTTTGAAACTGAGCTTGCATTTCATTAATCTGAAATTGGAGTACAACAGAAAACACAGCAACAAGGACGAAAATAAATAGAACAATACAACCTCAACTTTTGGCCCTATCTAACAGCAACACTTGCCGGAGCATAGGCGGCTCCACTCCTGTCCACTGCTGCGAAGAACCTGCTGCCTTAGCAAACTGAGCAAGCTCATGCACTGCTCTGTTGTCTTCCCTTTTCAGATATCTTACCTTCCAGCTCCTAAAGGACTGAACCAGCTCTAGAGATCCTTGAATAACCATCCCAAACTCATCATTGCAGTTGCTCTCATTAAAGGCCTCAACCACCCCAGCCAAATCAGATTCCACAATGACTTGCTGAAGCTCTAACTCCATGGCCAACCTAACTCCTTCAAACACTGCAAAGGCTTCTGTAACAGCAGCACTATAATTTCCATTCAGAACTTTGTAGGCCGCAGCTACAAGCATCCCCCTACTGTCTCTAACAACCACACCCACAGTGGATTGACCCCCAAAACCCGCAGTGGCACCATCTACATTTATCTTATAAAAACCCGGAGGAGGTGCCGCCCAACCAACATTTGGGTCCTGCTGCTTAAGATGACTATACAGTAAGGCATTCTTATAGTCCTCTTGAGTGCGCACTGCAAGATTCCATATCTGAGAGTGGGGATTGCATTTAGCCTCATGAACCGCTTGATTCCTATTAAACCAAATGGCCCATGCAGTGGCAAAGAAAGTTTCAAGATCCAGAGGAGATCCAGCATCCAAAATTTTTAAGGCTAAATCCACAAGGCACATATTCCCAGCCAACAAATTAATTGGACAATCTTGCCAATTCCACCAAACTTCCCATATCTTAGCACAATAAATTAATGCATGGCTGGTACTTTCCATTACTTTCTCACATAGTGGACATTCGGCCCCTACCTTTACACCTCGCTTTGCTAGATTAAGCCTCGTAGGCAGCCCATCCAAGCAAGCCTTCCAAGCAAAAATTCTGATCTTGGCCGGAAGCTGGAGTTGCCACATTTTCTTCCATAGGCGAGTCCTACTATCTCCACTTGAGCTCTCACCCTCCTCAGCCTTCTCCACCACTGAAAGAGCAACATAATATGCACTTTTGACAGAAAATACACCTCGTTTGTTCCCCATCTAGATTATACTATCTTCCGGCAAATTATAGCTGAGAGGGATGTTTAAGATGGTGTTAGCCTCAAAAGGAAGGAAGAACCTCCTAACCATGTCCACTTTCCAGTGCCTCGTTTCTTCATCAATTAGCGAAGACACCATTGGGAAATCACCAATATCTTGTGGGGGGGAGCAAACCTTGTAGGTTGTAGGAGTAGGTAGCCACTTGTCCTCCCATATATGAATCATCTTCCCATTTCCAACCCGCCACCTTATACCCCTATTAATAACCTCCAAGCTGTTATAGATGCTTCTCCAAGCATAAAAAGGGTTGCATCCAAGTTTTGCACCCAATATGTCACTATAAGGAAAGTACTTGGCCTTGTAAATCCTAGCAATCAATGAGTTTGGGTTGATAAGGATACGCCATGCCTGCTTAGCAAGCATTGCTAGATTGAAGGCTTGTAGGTTGCGAAAGCCCATACCGCCTTCAAACTTTGACTTGCACATTTTCCTCCAACTGACCCAAGCCATTTTTGCCTCTTGATCTCTCTGACCCCACTAGAAATTTCTCTCCATTCTTTCTAAGTCCTCACATAGGCCCTTAGGGAGTTGGAAGCAACTCATAGTGTATGTAAGGATGGCTTGTGTGACTGCTTTAATTAAAATTTCTTTTCCCCCCACAGATAGCATTCTTTCTTTCCAACCGGAGAGTTTTTTCCCCACCTTCTCCTTTATTTCTGCGAAGACTTGATTCTTTGACTTGCCTATCACTGATGGAAGACCAAGATATTTCCCTTGCCTTACCTCTTGCATTGGCCCTAAAACCTCCAGGACCTCCTCTCTTGTTTCAACTAGAGTATTATGGCTAAAGGTCACTGAAGACTTATCCATGTTGATTTTTTGTCCCGAAGTGGCTTCAAAACACCCCAGAATTTCAACCAACTTGCTGACCTCCTCCTTATCAGCCTTACAAAAAAGCAGACTATCATCTGCGAAGAATAGGTGAGTGACTTTAGGGCAACCCCTGCATATGAATACTCCATTGAGAATATTTCTATTGCTTGTATCAGAAATAAGGGCAGAGAAGGCTTCCATACATAAAAGAAACAGATAGGATGATAATGGGTCGCCTTGTCGAAGACCCCTAGTCGAAGATATTCTACCATGGGCTTCCCCATTAATCAAAACAGAATATGTTACTATTGTAATACATTTCAACACCCACCTAACCCATTTCTCATGAAAACCCATCCTCCTCATTACTCCCTCAATGAAATCCCATTCAACCCTGTCGTAGGCCTTGCTCATGTCAAGCTTGACTGCCATAAAGCCATCCTTGCCACTCTTCTTATGATCCAAATAGTGCATTAACTCAAAAGCAATAAGCACATTATCTGTAATTAATCTCTCCGATAAGAAGGCGCTTTGATTCTTAGATATTATTTGAGGCAACACTTTCTTAAAACGGTTTGCAAGCACTTTGGATATCAATTTGTACGCTACATTGCTGAGGCTGATGGGTCTAAAATCCTTCATCCTATTAGGCATTTTAACCTTCGGCACTAATGTAATATAAGTATTATTAATGTCAGATAAAGAGGCATTTGAATTAAGCACATTTAAAACCATATTAGTTACATCAACACCAACAATATCCCAATATTTCTGATAAAAGATAGCAGACATACCATCAGAACCCAGAGCTTTGGTTGGATGCATTTTCTTAAGAGCTACTCTGACCTCTTCTGTTGTGAAATCCTTGGTAAGTTCCCCATTCATCTCCTCAGACACCTTTGCCTGAATTAGATTTGTCACCTCTTCCATTCGGGACGGGTTCGTGGAAGTATAAATATTTTCAAAATAACTGGTGACTGTTCTAACTATCCCCTCCTTACTATCACACCAAATATCTTCATCATTCCACAATCCCACAATTGTATTCTTCCTTCTTCTCTCTGAGGCGCGGTGGTGAAAATATTTAGTGTTGCGACCCCCTTCCCCTAGCCATTGTACTCTTGACCTCTGCTGCCACCACACCTTCTCATCATCCAACAAGAGATTAATCCCTTTTCTCAGTTTATTAATTTCAGCCCCATGTTGAAGTGCAGTATCATTTTTTAATAGCTCACTTAGCTTTTCCTTCTTCTCTTGAATCTTTTTTGGAATTTGCCCAAACACAGCTTTGCCCCACTTGGCTAGGTTGTCCGCACACATTTTAAGCCCTGCACTGAAACTACTCGGGTCATGGAGATTATTGTTAGCATTCCAAACCTCCTCCACCAGTCCCTTACAATCAGCTCGTCGTGTCTAGATAGCCTCAAATAAAAATCTGCGCTTATTACGCTTACTAAGAGCATGAGAATCAGCAAGTAACAGGGGGCAATGGTTAGACGTGGTATCCTCTAAATGCTGGACCCTTACATTTGTGAAGTGCTCTATCCAATCTAGAGTTGCAAGAGCCCTGTCCAATCTCAGATAGACTCTATCACTACCTTCCTATTGATTGCACCATGTAAACTCAAAACCCGAGAAACCTAAATCTTTAAAACCACACCTATGAATAATATTTTGAAAAGCTTCCATCTGATTTTGGGGTCTTAGAGCTCCCCCTAATTTTTCTTCTACTGATATAATCTCATTAAAGTCGCCAAAACATAACCAAGGCAAAGTAAATTGAAGATTAAGAGTATTGAGATACCTCCAAGATTCTTTCCTCCAATGTGTCTCTGGATGCCCATAAAAACCAGTCAGCCTCCATTTGAACCCAGACTCTTCTTCTACTACTACTGCATCAATGTGGTGTCTTGAGTAACTCTTGATCTCCAAATTTACTTCCTTCTTCCAGTACATTGCCAAACCTCCTCCTCTCCCTTTCCTTTAAACATAAAGACCATTAACAAAACCCAATTTCATCTTCAGCTTTTTCATTCTAGCAATCATCATTTTAGTTTCCGATAAGAAAACCACTATGGGATCCCACCACCGCACAAGACTGCGCAGCATTCCAACTGACCGAGGGTTCCCAAGCCCCCGATAGTTCCAGCCTAAGGCCATCATGGCTCCCGGCGGTGCTACACAGCAGTCACCGTCGATTCTTTAGTGTTTTTCCCCTGCTTCCTCTTCAACTTTCTATTCTCTTCTGCTTCTAATTCTTCTAGCTTTCCCGTTCTTTTAATTCCACTTCTTTTTTCCTAGCCCAGTACATCTTCTTCTTTAGTTAGGCCCTTCTCCCTTGCAAGCCTTTTCCAGCTCCCTATAGTCTTAGGCCCCAATTCCTTAGTCTTATGGCCCAAGCCTAAAAACCCATCTTCCTTATATTTTGAGAAGTCCATTATGGGCTTGACCGGGCTTGTAACTTCCATTTCCTCTAATATAAGCCCACTTTGACAGCCCATTATTGATTGGTCTATTCCTGGCACGTCACCTTCACTTCCAATATTTTCAAAATTCAAAAATTTTCTGGTAGCACGTGTAAGCTCAGACATCTCAGCGTTTGGTGGACTTACCGCTGAGTTGTCCCATCCACCAGAGTGACCAGCCGCCTGATTTGCTGTCCGTCCATCACTGCCCACGTCACCCCTTCCATCTTGCTTCTCGGTAATCTGATCCACAGTACTGCTTCCACCTTCTTCTCCACTGCCAGCCATGGCTTCCTCCGCTCCTTTTGATTGAGCCACAGATTGTCGCCCGTCATTACTTGATGGCCGGTTCACTTCCTTTCTCAGCTTTACCTTTTCCGGCCCTCCTTTAGAGCTTCCATTAGCTCTTATCCATTCGCCATACTGATATTCTACCGCTTGCCCCGGCTCCGTAACCTCACAGTGCCTGTCATCATGGCCTAATCTTCCACACCTGTTACACACAGTTGGGAGCCTTTCATATTTGAACATAACCCACACCTTCTCCCCTTCTCCATTCACCAAATAGCCTCCCCTTCGTAAAGGCTTATTCAGTGGCAGCTCCACTCTAATCCTCATGTACTTCGCCTGCTCCAACTGCCAAGCTCTTTTATCAGCTTCAATAAACTTGCCCATCTTGTTCCCAATATCCCTACCCGTTTCCTCCACCTTAAGCTCAAATGGAATCCCCCATACTTGGACCCACAATGGCGAATGAGAGAAAACGATGTTCGTGACTGTTAATCCCTTCCTCTACCGGCATAGTAGCAGCAGATTGTTATCAAAATTCTAGGGCCCATTCTTCTCGACCCATTCCATTTGGTAGTTAGAATTGAATTTAAATTGAAGGATATCATTCCCCACTTTCACGATCATTAAATCTGATCCCATTTTCCACGCTGATCGTAGTGTGCTCTTAAGCGCTCGTAAATTTTGTTGACGATCAGATAAGAGTGTTCTGAACAAACTGAGATGACACTCTTCCAGCCTCTCTGTTCTGCTAGAAGCTGATATTTGAATGCCCTCTTCCTCTTCTTTGGTGAGCTGCAAATTCTGCAGCCCATCCAAGATGACTTGATCCATAACTAAGGACTGCAACCTGACCGCATGCACAAAGAAAACTCCTAAAACTCTCCACTCAACCCACAGTTACACGGAAACTATGGGAGGTAGACACTCCTACTTGAGAGAGGCACTAAACTCCCTTACACGAGAGAGAGACAAAGGCTCCTACTAGGGAGAGGCAAGTTATACCCATACAAGTGGTAATATTTTATTGATTGGGAGGACCATTTTAACAATCCTATCGATGGACTAAATTTCTCCCAATTGAAAAGTAACTTACAGAAAGTTTAATCCATTTGACAATTGACAAGATATTGTTGTAGACATCAAGGAATTGGGGGTTTTGGTAGTGATGGAGCTTATTGTGATAGCTTAAACCCAAAT
The DNA here is from genome assembly GCF_001633185.2 of Quercus lobata. NCBI lineage: Eukaryota > Viridiplantae > Streptophyta > Magnoliopsida > Fagales > Fagaceae > Quercus > Quercus lobata. Next base: position 61,253,664 of record NC_044906.1, on the reverse strand, counting down.
TAGAGGTTAGCTGAAAGATTTTATCTCTAGAACATTACATTCTACATTACTATCCAAAATAACATAAGTTAGTAATGAAGATGAACAAGGTTTATGTTAAAACGATTTGATAATTTTGAGACTTTAATTGAAAAATTTTGATTGACATTTTCAAACAAAATTTTGAAAACAAAAAATAGTGGAACAAATTTTGAGAGACAAATTATGAAGAAATAAAATAGTGGGAGTCTGTTCACGACTATAATCAAACACATTCTGGGCTTCTTATGTTCTTTTAAATAAGAGAAGAGTGAGTCACATTGACAACTATAATCAAAAAAGTTCTATGCAATCTATTAAATGAAAAAAAAAAAATCAATATGCCAAATACATGTATATATTATAAATATACAATCTAAACTGAAACTGAGGTCTCTGAATTGAACAAATATAGAAATAAGCAAACTTTGATGTAATTAATCAAATTAAAAGCCCAATTGATTCACCACAAATTACCCATCCAAATGAAGGTAAGTCTTGTCGAAGTGGGGAACACGGATTTAATAATTGAGAAAAAAATTTATGGACACAATTTTTGTGCCATGACTCCACAGTGCAGGTCCAAGTGCAACCCATTGACAGATTTTTTTTTTTTGAGAAACAAACACACACAAAGGAGAAGAAAAGAGGTTTTAATATAAAGACACATCAGAAACTCCACTCAAAAGTCATGCTAACCCACTGACAAAGTTACGTTAAAATGACGTAGCATCCAATCTTTATTGCAATCCACTGACTTCTTTCAATTGAATCTTCTGAACTCTATTTGGGGAGGTAACGGTAATGACAACCCTCTTAAGGCATTAATGTGGTGCATGCATGTGCAAATCTAGTTCATAAATTAGGGCTGCAAGGCCATGCGAATATCAACCTAGGAAAGGGAAAAATCTGTAATTACCAAAAGGAAAAAATAAACTACAATGAGGTCAACTATATCAAGCTCGCCGTCATGTGAGAAGCCGCTACACATACAGATCCAATGTATGAGAAACTAGCATTCGTGTATCCATGAAAGCAGTAGAACCTGCTTCACCCAACCCGTCTAGAAAATAATCACACAGAGATATTCAATGCTGTTTGGAATTGCTTTGGCACACGGAGCAATGGAGCCTGGATTGCACCAGGATTGCCAAGCTGACCACAGGCAGCCATCTGATCATCACCTCGACTAGGTCGTAAGAACACAGTGCACCCTGCTTCAGCCAAAACATTTCGAAACTCAATCATCTTTGCATCACTGGTTGGTTGGAACTGGGATCCAGTATGAGGATTGAATGAGATAAGATTAATCTTGCATGGAATGCCCTCAATAAGATCAATAAGTCTTTTTGCATCCTCAATGCTGCAAATAAATATACAGAGACTAAATCAATGACTACAGTTTTAACATAAATATGGCTAGCATCTCTTTTTTGAGAGTAAAAGAGGTATGTACAAAAACAAGACTCTTGATTAGTTTTGGAAAAATTTCAGGCCATTGAGGAGGGATGGACAGTGACGAAGTGGCAGCATATGATAGCATGATAGTTGGGGACAACTGTCAACAGGATTACAAAGTGAATAACCTGCATATCTATTACATCAATAGCTCGTTGGCAAAAGTATGCTAACTAGTATTGAAGCATCACTAGATCACTGCTAAATAATATGAACATGGTCATACAAAGCAATTGCATGACATCTTTGGTTTAAACCTACCATGAACCCATCCAATTTCAAGAAACGTCAAATCTCCCCCCCCCCCCCCCCCCCCACCCCCCCCACCCCACCCCAAAAAAAAAAAAAAAAAAAAAAAAAGGCTGCACAGATAAGAGACTCGGAGCAGCCAAAGTTGGGGGCATCATAGTAGCCAAATCTAAGTCATACTTATATACCAACTGCTCATGTGCTAAAACATTGGTCTTTTGGTAGTGTGAAAATTTCTGTCTTTCTAAACCTGATCTCTTAGGGTGATCTTTTTGATCAACAGATGCTCATTCGTGTAATAATACATAATGTTGCTTATGTCAAATCTAGTGCAAATGAGCCATAAATAATTTTATAATGAATGAAGTACAATGGTGCAACAGCATTGCACGACAACTGGAAACAGCTAATAAATAATATATCCAAGTCAAACAATGTGGAAAAGCAGATAGGTTTATCCAACCTGTCATTAACTCCTGAAAGCATTACATATTCAAATAGAACTTTGTAGTTATTTTTGAAGCGAAGTTCCTCCCGAAGGGTCTCAAGAAGCAATCCTAATTTATACTTCCTGTTAATTGGCATGATCCAGTTTCTGACCTGATAAGTATATGGTGCAAGAGAGTAAATCTTCTGTATGCATGAGCATGTCCCATATATCAAAATGGAAATTGAAAGTAAAATACCTCATCAGTTGTCGCATTCAAACTAACAGCTAAAGCACAATTGGATTCATGGAGGAAACGTCTCAGCTGGGGAACAAGACCACTGGTTGAGACAGTGACCTTGCGAGGACTGAAATGAAGGCCTTGGTCATGCACCATAATGTCTGCAGCTTTTATAACATTGTCGATGTTGTGTAGTGGTTCTCCCATTCCCTACAAAATTAAATTTATACATATTATTAGATAACCAGAGAGTATATATGTTTACACTACTCTGTTTCGTCTTTTCAACCTAAAATCCATGAAAACTTCCAGATGTAGCATAAAAAGATGAAGAAGATACAGTTAGCAGAACAGAACTAAATATTCAAGCAATGTCTTGCGTAAGGATCACGTAATCATGATACAATCAAGCTAAAGCAGTCTTGAAAGGGCTAGTCAAGATTGTTTGCATGCTACACTTGCCTGTATCATAGATACAATTGAAGTAAGCCCTTCAACTAAATTAAATTATTATCTGAAAAGATGTATGAAATTCTTTCTAAAAACAAAGAGACATATTTTCTCTTTTTATTATTGGGAAACAAATACCCATACACATAAATGAAACATATAACATGCTTCTATAGACAATTCAAACCAAATGTGCTTCAAAATTAGAACATTTATTCTATTCCCTGAATTAAAGTTATTAGTTAATGCACAATGCAAAACATGTTAGTGCACCATTGCGGTTCAAGCAAATTACAGGGTCTAATAGATGAAAGCCTGTGCATCCTGATATATGATTTGAGTGTGGCTATTTTTTTCCTTTTTCTTTTCCTTAATAAAATTTTTTGTTATCTATCCCAAAAAAAAAAAAAAAAAGTGATATTTGTATTACGTTTTGCTGGTAAATAACCCTAGTGTTCTGAAATCCTGTCTGGAAATTTGTGCCTACCATGAATACGACATTGGTAATGGAACCAACTTCACTTGTGAGCAGGCGCCGAGCAAATACAGCTTGCTCTACTATCTCAGCTGCAGTTAAATGTCTCTTTAAACCCATCCTGCAATAAAGGTATAGGTTTAGAAATAGAAATAATGTCAAAAGCATGGCACCAAGAGGAAGAATAAAGGCTTGCCTTCCAGTGTAGCAAAACTGACAATTCATGGCACAGCCCACTTGACTGGAGACACAAACAGTAGTCCTGCCCCTATCACAAGGTATGACAACAGTCTCTATCACCTGCCCATCTTCCAATGTGAATAAAATCTGCAACCTCCTGCCATTTTTCACAATCAATGAGATGATTCTCAAGAAATGAAAGTAACATTTTCAAATAGAACTAGAAGAATATTATATAACTGAACAATACAGCAAACAAAAGGAAAGGATCATATCTACCTTTTTAGTTCCATCAGACGCTGTGAGAATTTCTTTTAAAGATAATGCCTTGAATTCAGCATTTTCACTCAACATTTTCTTGAAATCTTTGTTTAAACCTACACAAGTATAATACTGTTTAGAATGATGGTAAAAGCAGCAAACATACATACTGAATCAATCAACTGATATCAACAAAGTAAAATTCTAAATATATGAGTGATAAAGTGGTAGAAAAACCTTCCAACTCATCAATTTGATGTGCCCAAATGTCATTCCCATAGAGGCGCTTCCATAACATTAGGGCCTGACCAGGCCTGTAACCTTGTAACTGAACCCAATCCTGTCAAAGCAGGCTCTCTCAGTATTAGAATGTAAAGTCTTGAATTTTAATGTATTTCCCATGAAAAAACTCATTATCTAATATTACTAAGCCTATGTTTGCTGTACTTGTTATAAGCTACTTAGAGAAAGAAAATGAAACCAAAATCTCAATCCAAAAAAAACCCTTCAAGCTCAAAGATATGGGGTGCATTTGAATGAGCATGTTACGAGGTGTTGTGGTTGCAAAATGGAGTTTTGGGTTTTAAAAACGCTCTTTTAATATCTTAAAACGCCTAATCAAACAGAACCCAAGATAATAAGAATAAGAGAAAGGTGAAACATTACTTCAAACTCAGAGTATGTCAACCCTTTAAGAAGGGTCTTGGAGTTGGAGCCATTTTTCGAAACTACAATTTCTTCAACATCTCCTGACAAAAATAAAAAAGCAGTTGGAAATCAAAAAGGCAATCCAAAGGGTGTCAGACATAATAAAAATTAAAGGAATAGTAAAGAATGACAGACCGAAATGAGAGGAGGAAGAAGAAGAAGAAGAAGAAGCGGCGGTTGTTGAAAGCGAGTGGCGTTGAGAAGAGGAGACGAGGGAAATGAGATACTGTGATTTGGGATAGAAGGAGGAGAAGGAGAAAGAGATGGGGAATTGAGAGGTGACTATGGAATTTGATAGAAGCAGAGAATTGGTTGAGGCTACTACTCTAATGCTAACCTGCCTCATCATCCACATACTTCCCATCGTTTTTGTTTCACTCTCACTTTTCACACCATGATGAGAGGAGTGAGTTCGCCTGTTTATTTGTACTCGCTCTTTGGGGCCAATTTTGCCAAATTTCACAATTTTAGCAAATTATTTAGGAGAAACACATGGTGACAAACTTATTTAGACTGTAGCATATTTTTTTTTTAACTCAAGTTACACAAACTCAGTTTTAAATTTAGGAGAACTATTGAATAAAACCCGTGTATGTTAAACTTTAGTTCCATGAGAATTTAAAAAAAAAAAAATGAAATCAATTTGGAACTCAAGTTTTTAGTACTAATAGTTTTTAGTACCCTCCAAAGAAATTGCAAAGCCTTTTAGAATTTAGAGTATTCGCAGGCACCAGTCATGAAAAATAGGACTAAAGTACAAAATATAGCTGATAAATTCTAAAAATTACCCAGATCAGATAATAAACAAGTTATGCAAAATGATATTTTTTTTTCTTTACATTTTTCAAGAGTGAAGGAAAATAGTAAATGATGAATTCTTTATTAAAATAGATGCTTTATTAAAATAGATAATATTTTTTACATAAAATGATGTGAATGCTTTATACTATAGTTTTCGATACAACGTCGCACCACCAAATTTAGAATGTTCAATTGATAGGCTCAATTAAAAGGAGTAGCCGAACATGGGGAAAAAGTATGGACAACTTGGTTATAGCCTAAAACTAGAAATCCCACTAAAAAAATTAACATTAAATTGCATGTTCTTTATGTTCTTAACACATATGTCAAATTTCATGCTAATCAAATATTATTTATTATTTTATTTATAAACTTATTTTTTATGCATAATTTTATAAGAAGAAAATGTAATCTAAGTGTGGATTTTCAAAATTCACATAAAATAAAAAGATATTGCTGAAAATTACATTTTACCTCCTAAATTATCTGAATGCACACTTAACCCCCTAAGTATTACTTGTGTAACACTTGCATCTCATCCCATGGATAATTATTGTAGGAAGTAAGTGTGTATTCTCATAGTTTAAGGGATAAATTGTAAAATGGGTATAGTTTAGGAGGATAAGTGTAAAAGAGGATATAATTTAGAGAGGTAAAGTGTGCATTCTCATAGTTTGGGGGGTAAGTGTAAAATATAGTATAATTTGAGGGGGTAAGTGTGCATTAAGATAGTTTTAGGGGGGGGGGTAAAGTTATAATCTTAGGCTATAACCAAGTTTGTTGCCAAATTTTATCCAAAAGGTATTTGAGCAAAAAACTAGAGTATTTGAGCAAAAAGCTTAGCTAACTGGATAAGAGACTTTTGAAATACTTGTGAGTAATGGGTTTGAAATAATAGACGTTAATGGAGCCTTTTTTTTAAAGGTGCATTTGGTTCACCAATGCTATGCATTGTCACATTTGATTGTGGATTTTCCAAGGGTTTTAAAATGATTCTACTTTTACAAAATGTACTCCAAAAATCATTCACAAGCCTGTCTCTATTAAACTTGAATTGTTAAATCTGCAGTTAGACTATCAAAATTGAGAGTGGAAATCATGCTTGATCAGCGTTTGTGAAAGACGAATTGTGTAAATACCTTTGAGGAATAGAACAAGCACATAAAAGAAGATGATAAGAATGCAAACCATAGCACAACTGAAAAACTGCTCTAATCATCATAAATCAGCTAGAAAAAAGCAACAGATCTACAAAGGTAAAAAAATAACTGTTATACAAGTTGAAGTACATTTCCAGCATATTACTTGATGACATGCCTGATGATGAAACTAAACTAAATCAAAAATTTTGAACAAATTTGTCCACCATCGTTGTGATGTTGATGTCCTATCTCTTAACTTTATCCAAACAAGTGTACCCGCATTCCAATTAAGGAACCTGCATCACAATATTTAACTTCAAAACCACAATTTGGCTCCTCTAGTCTTCTAGCAGGTATATCCAAGATAGGTTCATCAGATTATATCCACACCTTGCAACATAGAGCAGAAAAGCAACTAGTCCCTGAAAGCCAGATTTAAAAAAAAAATAAATAAATAAATTAGTTTCCATAATGCTAAATAGATTCATCATTCCATCATGCAAGTCAACATAGGAAGAGAAATGTGAAAGACAAAAAGTATTTAACATGAGGGTGGTTGTGTGTGTAAGCAGTTGCAGCTTCAGGTTTAATGTGATAATTTGAAACGCATCTTAAGACACCACATAAATTAAGGAGAGTAGAGGGTAGCCGAAGAATGATTTCATCAGATCTGAAAATTAAGAGAGATAAGTCACATGAATCACCAGTAACCTAGCATGGTTCTCCAGAATGAAGATGCAAAAGAAGCAAGAAGCCAATAGCAGACGAGTGACAGCCAAAGGCAGGATCATATCCAGACAGCCAGCAAATTGAATGATGATGATTCAAGTGAAACTGACTAAAACCTACACTTCTTTTTTTTTTTTCTTTTTGATAAGTAATAAAATTTTTATTCATATAAAAAATAGAGTCACCCTATACAGGAAGTATACAATTGGGGATTATACAATCAATCACACAAATTACATAAATCTATCAAATCAATAATAGACCATAAAGACAGACTATGCAAAACAGATATCCAATCCAGCAAAGTTCTAAAGAAAATTAATTTGAGATCAAGCATAGTTCTCTTTGTATCTTTGAAAGTACGATTGTTCCTCTCCCTTCATAAACACCACATCAAGCAATGCGGGGCAGCCATCCACAAATAACCATTCTGATGACACCGAAAATGACTGGGCCAGCAAGCTAATAACTCCACCACAGTCTTTGACATCACCCAACAAACTCCAAATAAACCCAACACCATATACCACAATTCTGTAGCAATTGGGCAGTGAAGTAATAGATGGTCTACTTATTCACCATTGCATTTACACATATAACACCAATCCAAAAGCCAAGCATTTTTTCTCCACAAATTGTCAATTGTCAAAATTTTCCCCAATGCTACAGTCCAATCAAAGAACGCAATTATAGAAGGAATCTTTGATTTATCTTGCTATTTTTTGACGAGTTACTAATTTATCTTATTATTTCTATAAACATATATTTCTCCCCTTAAATTTACTTTATCTTGGCCAACCACTATAACTTTGGTAAAAATGACTCAAAGGCATGGAACCCTTACAAATCATGCTAAGGGAGCACGATAGAGTTGCACCATTGCATGGTTACAACACCCTTGATGAGTAACAACCACATACTTATGATACTCATGAATAATATTTGCAACAACATTAGACAACTCATCAAGCTTCAGGCATTTTACATGGGCCAACATGATTTTTCCTTTTTTTTTTAAAACCCTCTAATATTGTGGCATAGTTTTGGATTCAAAGCCCAAAAGCTAAAATGCTACCAATTTTGTAATTTAAGGAATCTTTTAGATGTCTTGCATAAACAAAGCCTGAAAGATAGAGACTCTTTTATCGAATACGTGTAGCAAGGTGGATGTTAACAGTGAATGTAATGGAAATGATGGAAGCAGCAACTCTATAATCTCCTAGGGCTTGCGGTTATGAGAAGAGATGCATAATATATGTGGAAGTCATCTCTTCCTGTAACGCCATTAGTCCTATTACCTTATGTTTTGCTAATCTAGATTACTGATAGATAATGCACATTTTTTTAGTTGCATCATCTTGCACTTTGAAGGATATATCCTCCACAGACACGGAACACGCACGCATACAGAGTTGGAAGAAACTTTATAGAGTAAGAAATTAATTAATCTGAACAAAAGACCAAGGAATGATGTCCCCAAGAGACTGCCACATTGGGGATTTTTAATGATGATGAGAACAGGCATAGGAATGATTTAAAAACATTTTTTTGATAGGAAAAAAAATATTCTTAATAGATTCCAATCCATGACTTGGGCAGTAGTTCCAATGAAACTCTTAGCTTAATTGACTAGGAGGGCTAGGAGCACATAAGAAACAAGCAATTCAATGTGCAAGCACTCATTGTCCTGGTCTTATATATATACATATATAGATACATACATACATACAGATACATGTATAGATAGATACATACATACATACATACAGATACATATATATATACACATATACAGATACATATATACATATATACATACATACATATATATATTGACGCAGGACAACTAGAACAAAATGAAAACAATAGGAAAATAAAGAGATATGACCTAGGAGTCAGCACCTAGGCTTGGCTTGAAGTTAGCACCAAGCGGGGAAACCACTAAGAGTCAGTACCTAGGGTAGACATGGAGTCAGCACCAGACCAAAAGAGACCAAACGGCCAATTTTTTTATTCATCAACATATCAACTATCTCCTCAAGAAATACAATAGGTTGCTTATAAAGGATTGCTAAACCCTAGTTCTAATTGGCTAGGAAACCCTAATTGCATTATTACAAAAATAACCTTGCTTCCAAATTAGAATACTAATAGCCTAATAAACTACTAAGACCTAAAACATAAAAATACAATTGACTTGCAAACACAAATAATACTAAATAATAATTTTCTTGCGTCTCCCGCATCATATATATATATATATATATATGAGAGAGAGAGAGAGAGAGAGAGCATTCATATGCATAGCTAATAAGTGTCTAATTCAGCAGCTTTGAAGCAAGTCCTCAGAAGAATTTGCAAAATAAAATGTTAAAAAAGGCATGTTATCACCTGGGATGACAAGTTTTAAATCTTAATGGAGGCAAGGAAAGATTGTTTTGCAATTATTACTTGCTGGGTTGGAGTGTAGACGAGTGAGTAGAGCTCAGGAAAGAGGGAAGCCCGTCATGGAGCAGTTGACTAGAAGTAGAAGACTGCTGGCCTGAGAGAAGGAGGCCTCTCTAGGGAAACATGGCCCAATTTTTCTCCTTTCTTTTTGATTTTGGGTGTCTTTGTGTTTGGTAGAATGTGAAGTAATTGTATCATCTGCTCTTGGTGTCAAAGTATAAAAAAAGAGGATTCTTGCCCTGCTTTATGGAGAGAGGTGAGTTGATGGAATGAAAGTTTTGCTGTGAGTGGAAGATAACTGAGGAAGGAACCACCATGTTTGCAAGGCAGATAATGGCAACTAATAATTTACACTCCTATATGTCTTCAGTTACAAAGTTTTTAATGAAGTATAGAACCCTACACTCAGGATAACCACAACAATATTGAGCTGTTGCAGGCATCTGAGTAAACAGAATGTTGAAGCATTTGTTGCTTGGGATCTGTGGTCAGTCAGCCCCCTCATCTCATTAAGGCTTCAAGTTGGACATCCTTAGATGATTGAAAGCTTAAAATAAATATCTTTTTATCAGAAAGATATATTATTTCATGAGGAGGAAGAAGATAGCCTCAAATGAAAGAAAGAAACCAGCCTTTTAAAAAAGCACACAAATGGACTAAGGGTCTGCAGAAAGCAACTTTTGGTTCCCTAAATCAATCTATGAACACAAATCGGTGAGAAAGAAATCAGCCAGTTAAAAAGAAAACAACGGACGGTCCGCAGACAGCAACTTTTGGTTCCCTAAATCAATCTATGAACACAAATTGATGAGAATGATGTCACAAAGTCAAACCCTGCATCTACATGGACATCTACTCCAGGGATGTTCTGTTTTTTGAGTCATCATACAAAATACCCAGAACTTGTCATTATAATAATCCTACAATTATTTGTACCATATAATAGCACTAAAAGATTGAAATATACATTGTGCAAGTTTTAGAAAGATGACTATCAAAGGCAGATAAGTCAGCATGTACCAAATAGATGCATATATGAATGAGTCCACAATAATGAATGAGAGGTTAACTTTTTTTGATAAATAAATGAGAGGTTAACTTACCAGTACTTAATCAATCCGTCCCAGCCACAAGTTGCCACCTTGCTTTGTTCCAATGGGTGCCACTCACACCCAATGCACACTCCCTCGTGACACTTGAGAGTTCTGAAAACTCGGCATGTCTTCCAATCCCAAAACCAGCATTTACCCTCACCATCTCCTGACATAACAAACCGGCCATCTGGTGAGAAATTGACTTGGCAAGCATACCCTGCCACAATGTGCCCGGCAAACCTCTTCTTCTTATTGAGCTGAAACCTCTCCCTTGTGCTATATATAAGAATCTGATTGTCCAAACTCTGTGCAGCAAGATAATTTGTACTGGGATGAAGTGAAATGGATGGCATAGAATGCATATGAGGCTCACTAATATACTTTATAACCACAGGTATCCCGTACTCCCATACTCGAAGTGACTTGTCATCGCTCGAAGTCACAAACCTCCTGTTATTATCAACAAATGTAATAGTATTCACTGCCCCCAAATGTTGATCGTATTCCTGTGTAATCTGTCCGGTATTCATATCCCACTGAACAATCTTCTTATCACTCATCCCTGCCAACAAAATGTTCTGCTTATCATCGTCCGGATTAAGCCTAACCACATATGGAATCTTCCCGGTACTAAAAGTAGATATCACTTGCCCTGTCTCTGTGTCCCAGTACTTGATATTCTTATCATACCCAGCCGTCAAAAACTTTGTCCCGTCGTTGCAAAACCAAATATCCCTCACTGCCTTGGAGTGACCCATGTAGGTCCTCATACACTTGCCCGAATTGAACACATCCCATATTTTCACCTTCGTATCCATCCCAGCTGACAATAACAAATGCCCGTGTTTTGGGAAGAACCTTATTGCAGACACGCCCTTCGTGTGGCCACTCCAAGTGTGCACCAATCTCTTCGGTATATAACAATGATCGTTGTTGGCCTTGGCATCCTTGGGAGGCGCAATCCAAGACCTTCCTTGATAATCTCTCTCTTCTTTACCATGGAATGTACTCTTATCTGGAAGAATCTCACCCTTTTCACCGCCTCTCTCTCTCTCCTCACCCTTCTTCTTTGCATACTCCTCCGCATACTTCTTCTGCTCTTCTGTCAATTCACTTTGTAATCCTTCCTTCTTGCCTGCCCACGGACTCTTCCTATTCTTCATCAACCAAGTGTCAGTTGATGGATTCTGAAGCTCAATCTTATCAACATTTTCTTCTTGGTCATTGCCTTCCTCCTTCTCTGTTTCCTTCTTCTCAATCTTCCTCTTCTTCTGCTCGTGTTGTGGAATGTTGTAGACAGTGATGGCGTCGTTCTTTTGCAAGGCATCAAGATCACCAACATAATTGTTGCCGGCAGAGGCAGAGGGGTCAGCGGCATAGCCGTACTTGTGGAAAGTATTGTACTGCTCGTCGAAGACAAAAGATTCAATGGAAGCATCCTCAACAAAGCCGAGCTTGTGGTTGCGCATGCCCTGGGCGATGCCATCCTTGGCATAAGGGTGGGCTGGGCCAACGATGGGGGCCCAGAGCTGGTCATAGGTGGGGTTAAAGGCAACAACATGCTGGACTGGGTCGATTGGCCTTGAATGGGCTTGGTGGGCTTGAGCTACTGTGAGGGCCAACATGGTGTCATCCACCTTTGGTGCTGCAGACTTGGCGGGAAGGAGACGAGGTGGGGAGGCCTCGGGGGATGATGTGGTGGAAATAGGGTTTTGGGTTTGGTCCTCTAGTTCACCAATATCCTCATCATTTTGGTCTTTGTAGGTTTGGAGGAGATCCATTGAGGCTTTCAGAGAGAGAAATTAATGTGGATTGAGAACTTTGAGATTGAATTTGAGAATCAGCAAAAAGAAAAAAAGAAAAAAGAAAAAGAAAAAACGCTTCTACTATCGGTGTTAGAGGGTTTTCTGTTTGTATTAAAAAAAAGATTATCCAAGAAATGAATATATATAGGAAGGGATATTTCCGATGTGGTAGTGAGAATCGATATCAACTTCCTGCAAAAACATAGCAACATTGCTGTAAGTACATTATGGAATCATAGCATACATTCCTGACACATAATTTGTTTCTCTTTAAATTTAAAAAAAATTACATGGTGTAAATTGTCTTCTTGGTCATTGCAGTTCAAGGACCAAGAAGAGATCATATGCTAAAGAAAAAGAGAAACAAATTGAAATCTAACATAAATCTCAATGCAATATTTACAAATTACGACATATTTTGAGACCAAAACATGAAAATACATCAAATTTTCTTGTTGAAGTGAGTGACCAAGTTCACTTAAGCATGAGTTTCCCATGTCCAGTTTAGGCAACATAAGCACTATTTCCCACTTTCCATAGCTTAGTCCCAAAAAAAAAAAAAAAAAAAAAAAAAATACTTCCACATAATATAGGGATATCTTATCAAAACAAGACCATGAAAGTCACTTGCAATGAGCCTCATAGCTCAATTGGTTCCCCCAACTTAAAAAAAAAAAACCATGAAATCACTTAAGAGTTATAAAACAATTTACACATGTTAAATTATCAATTGGAAATAGTAAATTTCATCACTTAACCATAAACCTGTCAATGTGGGCTCCCAAAAAAAAAAAAAAAAAAAACATATGTAAGAGAGAAACTTCAAAATTTCAATTAACACTGAATAAAACATAAAACACTTAAACATTTCCCAACTCATCCATTAACACAACAACAACATTGGATCTTTAAGAAAAAATAAAAACCAACAACCAAAGCAATAGCTAACTGTTAGAGATATAACAAGAACTAACCAAAGGGGGGAAAGATACCTTAAAAACCCCAAAATCAAGATCATATAATTGGAACTCAATTCCCACAATCCAATCAGACCCGAATATAATTCGATAAAAAAACAGCTGCTAGAGAGAGAGAGAGTGAGAGAGGAACTTACTTTTCAGCGGACCCGAATCATTGAAAATGGGTTTTGGGCACCGTGAGCTTGAGTTGTTAACAGAGGGAAGAGAGGGAACGAAAAAGAACAAATGAAGAAATGAGAAGCAAAATCAAATTTGGGTGAATTGTAAATTAGGGATTACTTTGGTTTCTCAAATAAGGATATGGTAATTGGGCTGTTTTTTGTGGTCCGATATTATGTAAACGGATTTGGTCCATATGGGTTTGGGTTTCAGTAGGTTCGGTTTCTTTTTCTTCTTTTTTTTTTTTTTTTTTCTTGATAATATGATAATTATTATAACAGGATTTAAATCTTGAATGTTTAAGGTTTTGGAAATATCTAGACGTGTCATTTATTTGAACTATAAGATACTTGACAGGAGTTTAGGATTTAAGTAGAAAGAGTTCAACAATTTTTTCTTTCTATCTTTTAAGTTTTAACTATTAATTATTTAAACTTAAATTTAAAAAATAACTATATTATTTTGTTTTATAAAAAGAATAAATCATAGTTATGTCAATTGACTATAATCTTTGTAAGTGAAGTAATTATTAAATCAATTTATTGGGGTAAGCCTTGGGTTCAGTGCTTCTGTGCACTGGACTCGTTGAGATAGAGTCACGTGACAAGTGTTTGACATGTGTCTAAATCCCAACTCATCTAGTGCACAGGAGCACTAAACCTAAGCCAATTCTTATAAATTGTTAGGATAGATTAATTTATCTACAACTCTATAAAAATTCTACTCCAACAAGAATTTTATATATAAATTAATTTCTTAGAAGAATTTAGTGTAAATTTCTATTATCTAAATTCTAAGAAATTTATAATTTTAGTCCATCTAAAATTATACTTCCAAGAATTTGAAATAATTTAATATAATAGATCTTGAGCATTACATACAGTGCATGTATTTGTGGCTCAATATATATATAGTTATAGATAGTTTTAACTTTTAAGTAGCTCACTAATTATAGCTACTAATTTTTATGATAGTTTTGATAATATTTACTTTTTTAAAAATAAAAAAATTGCATAAATTTTTTAATTAATCCGTCTATTGCACGAGTAATCAAGTGATTTAAATAATTGAAAAGCCTTTTTGCCAGGCAGCTCTTGTAGTTGTAACTTGTAGGCTTGTAGTAGGCTCGAGATGTACTTGAAATGACATCGTTTTGGGGGGTGGCTTTAGCACGCGTAAAATATCAAAGAAAGAATCGCTTACCGAGATTTATATCGAGTGTGTAAATGTACAATGTGGCTTGTAAGAAATTTTCCTTTTTTTATCCCTCAACTATAGTAGTATCAAAAAAGTTATTATGTTTTAATAGCTTAAACACATTAAACTAAACCCACAATTTTATATAAGAGGAGGAAAAACCATTTGAACTAGAGTTCATTAATTTCATATGAAAATCATACCTCCACTTTTTTTTTTTTTGATAAGTAAAATCATACCTCCACTTTCTTATCCAAGTTGCAAAAAAATATAGCTTCTTAATGGTATTGTGAAAGTGTTGGTTAAGGAAACAAAATCTAAAAGATGCGTATGCTGGGGTAGAACTTTTGGTCTGTAGGACTGAATTGCCTTCTGCGCCAACCCAAAAAGAAAGAACAAAAAACAGGTTGGATAAACATTTTTTAGGCAACCACATGCCCTTTAATTGATTCAAGCCCAAAACAAACTTGTATGAATTCAATACAGATATTCATATATGGATTCATCCAGCAATTCTAGTTTGATCAAAAAAGACATTGCTTGTCTAGGCAAAAAATTACCTTATGCAGCCGCTTCATCACAGCTTGTGAGGTCCACAAACTTACTACCTCCTCATCTAGAGGATGCATCATGGTGATTTTTTATTAGACAGCAACGCATATAAGATACAAATACAGAACATGAAAAGGGGGGGAAAGAGACCAACATTGATCCAAATCCAGAAGCCTGAAGGGTTCGTTTAGTTCATGAAACTAGGATAAGAATTTTATTAGCCAATGGATATCTCATCTTGAATTGTTGATGAAGATAATAATGATTATGTATTCCATAATCCATGGTACAAATCGTGTTTCATATTTTCCCTTGAAGGTGAATCCGAAATATAACCATACAAAATTATTCACCAATTATGCTGGAAAATAAAATTTGGCAAATTGCAGTGTTACTCATTGGGAAAGACCCATTCCTTTTCAGAACACTAAAGCAGTAAATATAGTGAAGGTGAATGTCACCATCATCATCACACAGTGAAAAACTCAAAAAACAAAGAGAGAGAGGGGTAACCATCTCTTGCAAAAGCTAATTATCTAGTTCAGCAAAATTAGAAACATACAATTAAACAAAATATGATGCAGAACTTTTGGGTGGTACCTAGAACAAGAACGCGTTGGCCATATTATAGTGTTGTTGCAAATCCTGCCAGCAAAAAAAAGAAAAAAGTCAATGACTTGAAATAAAGGCAACTTGTGTCACAATAAAGAGAAACTAAGAACAAAAAATATTTGCAACAGCAACTACCTTCAGAAGTCTACAACAGCAATCAGAAATCCAAAAATAGATGATAGGAGACATAAACTTGATTTAACCAAACACTTCATGCAGCCAAAAGGAAATACTATGATCTAGGGAGACATAACTGTTTGACATGGACCACATAATTGATATATTGCCTCTTCTTCCATCTTGGATAGCAAGAATACTAGAAGTTTGAAAATAAACAGAAAATTAAACAAATAATGATTTTTTCTTTTCCTTTATTTCAGGGGGACTAAAATATGACTTCTATAAGAAAGCTAATATATTTAAAACTGTGCAATTGCATTTCATCCTGCACATATCACAGCAACCTCTGTCTTCATCTATCTCTTGTCCTCTCTTATGCCACCTCATCTCACATTAGATACTCGTCCGCTTGCTTTGGCAAAAGCATTTGTTTCAACATAAAAGGTGTTACCAGATATTAAAGGTCTAGACAAAGTGTGCATTGTTTCCTCTCCCAAAAATAAAGTAAAGAACATTGTAGGCCACCAAGACCACAAGCCATTTTTTTTGTTTTGAACATTATGTCACGTTTACAGTGAAACAGCAAGTACAAGAGGCCAAAATGAATTCATGACTTAATTTTTTACAGCCTTCCTCAAAAAAATTCATCTGCATATGAAAGAAATTTCAGCAGTGTTAAAGATGGGTCCCTTTTTAGGTGATGTCAAGGTTCCAGTTACATTCGTGTTGAACCACCAAAGCTAAGCAGGAAGCATCCAACTCAGCTCCTCAAACAATACAGCCACAAAAGGGCCATAATCCCTTCATCCCTAGAGGTGAGAAACCCCAAAGTTCCACTCTGAAAACTCATATGAATACTCCCTCGCATCCTCAAAAGATTAACCTACCCATCCAACATATTCCTCTCTTTTTTATGATCAAAACCATTATTATCCATATGAACAAGGTAAAAAACCCTGGGAATCAGTGGTCAGTTCGTTGACCATTTTCCACAAAGCATATGACCCTCAAGAGATTACAAGTAGATGTATAGATATTTAAGGCCACAATCCAAAACTATACATCAAATTGTCAACCACCTGAAGATAATTGAAACCAAACCAAAAGGAAAGTTCGAAATTTGAAGCATACCTTCTGATAGACACCCCCAGTTGTCATTGTACACAGAAAGCAATGAAGTTAACAATGCAGAAGCAGTAACACTATGCAATGGCATTAGAGATTGCTGCACACCAGACAACTCCACAGGAAGCCTAAAACACCAACATTAATAAGCTTCAAAAAAAAAGTCTTACATTACAACCTATCTAATAACACAAAGAAATAGCCCAAAAATAGTTTAACAAGTTACATAGTTACTAAACTAATGTACCACACAAACAAGACATATATCTAAGGCTCCATTTAGTTGCTAAGAAAACTAAGCACGATAAATTAAACTGGAACATTAAATACCAAACATTTACTCTAATCTGGGACTTAACAAAAGCTTAAAACTTGGTCAGGTTTCTTGGTCAATATTCATAAAATAAAACAAACCCAAAATGCAAATTCCACTCTTTTCCTCAAATTCTCGGTAACCAAACAGAACCAACCTGGAGAGTATGCGCTTGTGAACAGAGAGTCGGGAAGCAGAGTTGGGCCCAGCAGAGGCGAGCCCAAGCCCACTCAATCTCGAAGCTTTGGAAGCGAAAGTAGTTGACGAAGATGAAGATGAAGATGAAGATGAAGTACAGCTCAGTAGGGTTTTGGAAGAGATTTGTAGGGTTCTTCTCGCATAGTTAGCCGCCATGGTTTTACTTCTTTCTTTGCTTCGTGAAGGAAATGGAATCGAGGAAAGAAAGGGGTTGTTTATGGGCTGGGCCTTTAAACATTTGGGCTTTATTTTGATTTTAGTATGGGCTGGGTCAAGTGGGAATAAGATTAGCTCAAGAAGAGTTTGGGCCTTTTATGGGCTTTATATTAGAAGAAGGCTAAGATGAAGAGATATTGGGGCCTTCACTGGGCCTTTCGGAGGGAAGCATCAGCCAAGGGAAGAAAAGTGGACTAATATTAGAATAGTAGTAGTATACACACACATTTTGCTTGTGTGTTAAAAGAAACTACTAGTAATTATTCATGGAAAATGCTAAAACTATTACAAGTTTTATTTTAATATATTATAAAAATGAATGTATGATGGGTGCTATAAGATATGGACCAGAGTTGTTGGTGTCTTGGTTGGGCCAAGAGTGGAAAAAGATTGACCAAAAAAGAGTTGGGGTTATTATGGGCTTGATGGTAAGCAATTAAAGGCTAAGTTGAAGAAATATCTGGGCCTCCACTGGGCTGATAGAGGGATGCATCAGCTGAGGTAACAAAGTGGACTTATATTAGTGTTAGTTTGATATAATTTATAAAGTTGTATATTCTATTTTAGGGGTTTAAAAAAAAAAAAAAAAAAAAAAAAAAACTACTTACAAATTGGAGAGAGTTTATTCCACATTAATATTTTAGTTCTTAGATATGAAAATATACAAAGTATAAAGTCATTTAAAATTTTAAATAACATGTTAGATACAATTTTAGATTTATAATATTTAATCTGAATCATGAGATGAATCAATTTTAAATGGAGAGGATCTTAATATCATTAGGGACACACCAACTTTACTTGCGAGGTTCAAAGACACCAATAAGTAATTAATTAACTCTTTCATTATTGTTGGAAATTACCTAAATTAAGAGGAAATCCGGCTGGATTGAAGCCTAGAAACCTCTTAACACATGAATGAACCTGTTTTGGATTCAACAGCCAGTTGAGAAAATTGCAGTTTAAATTCACACGAAAATTTTGTCATTTAGTATAAACTTTATTTTCTTGGGTGTGATTAGCATGACACAACCGAAAATTTATAGTCTTCGGGAAACACAAATTTACCAGCAAGGTGGCATCCATCACCACATTAATCATGCCATATATAGGGAATTCAATGCAAGCGCATAACTGTGATTGATAGACAGAGCACAATGGATTGAGACATGGTGATTGCCCATGCAACACCATTTTTGATCTTCAAGATTAAAAGTTCAAAAAGTTACTTTTCATGTCAACCCTTTGATCAAAATTTTTAACTTTTAACATTTTCATCACTTTACCTTCTTAACTCTTTTCTTCCACAATTGCATGGTACAATAACTAGACAATTGTACCTAATCTGAATCCGAGCCGAATTGCATCTTTGTCCCACCACATTCTATGGTTCAGTTCAAGCTGAAAGCGTGTGTTAAAAACATTGCATAAGATGCGAATTCTAGGAGCATATTAGGGCCATTGATATGATCAATGAGTGCACTTTATTTGGGACATAGACAAGTCATATATTATGGTTGAAAAAGAACAAAAAAAGTCATGCTTTGTGTGGGCTTGGTAATTGCTTTTGCAGTTAGAAAAAGGCCTGTAATAATTGTATGATGTATGATTTTTGACCAAATTATGGCTTGAACTTTCAAACAACAATCAGGAGGGCATGATCAGGTGCCACAACTTAAGGAAAAAAAACAGGTGGATACCACCTAATTTTACAAGGGTAGGTTCGCTTTTGTCAACAAAGAGAGGCCAATATGTCTATGAAATGAGTAATAGTATGACCGCAGCTAATTTCACATTAATTTTTATAATTATATTACGTGACAGAGTGTGATTGACTGTCTATTACTTTTACATGAATTTATTTTTTATTTTTACCACTTATCATCAACCACATTAGATAGTTGTGGAATTGGTTGTGAAGTGGGTTATGGTCCTAACATTTTTCCTATGATATTTCTCGTGTTTGGACATGATCCAAATTGTCTTGGGGTTGGACAACTTATCTAGGATTGAGGGTATGGAATTTTTTTGGAAGCCTCAAAACCTGGCCAGTGAAAAATAAACATATGGCCCCATTAATAACAAACCTCTTAAAATTAGGGTGTGGTAAAACTATAAAAACTTACTCTCATGTGGTTTTGTTTGGGTTAATATGCTTACTTCAAGTTTTCTAGATATGAAGTTGATTCTCAAGATGCTCATTGATGAATACTATTGGGATCCAGTAGGATTGAGGTTAAACCATTTGTGAACCCCTACAAGGGAACGTTTTGTAGTACCTCATTCTCATATGTGCTGCTATCCTCGCACCCAATCAGGATTTTCGTCACCCGTACTCTTTTGAGTCTTTTCTATTAGGAAAAAAAAAAAAAAAAAAAAAATCATCAAATAGCTAACTCTCTGGTTGTGTTTTTCTTACATAAACGGCCAATATTTAACAAATGCATTGTTATCATTTATTAGAGTAATATTACATGCACAACAATTTTCATAATAGGTTTTACAATAGCGTTTTGTTGGTAATTTTTTATTGATTCTCATCTAGATATATATTAAGAGTCGTGGTGCCAAGTGTCCTTAAAACAATTGTTAATATAAACCATTTTAAAAAGTTTTATACTATTTTTATAGAAAATTAAAAAAACTGCCAAAATATTAATTGATTTATTTCTTTTCCTATAAAAAATTTTTAAAAATGATCCACTAATAAATGTTCTCAAAGAATTCATTAACTTTTCTCATATAATAAATAGGGTAAACAACATATTTGGTCTCTATCCTATATATCATATTTCAATTTGGTCCATAACATTTCAATTGTATTAATTTGTTCCCTAATCTTTTAGTACTATATCAATTTAGTCCTTATAGTTATTTTTTGGATGAAAATTGATTATGCATTTGTAAAGTGGTGGGCTGTGCTAATAGTGTTGGGCTGCTTCCTGCTGCACTAGGCCCAAGTTTTTTTCTGGAAAAGGGAGTTGAGACCGATCCAACTGCAACTCAATTTGGTTCAGCTTGTGCGCAAACTATGTCTGGTTTGCCAGGAACGTGCTTGCGGCAGGTAGAGCTGTTTCAGATAAATTGTAGCAAACAGACATAATAACAAAAAATAAAATATCTGGCTACTTAGTAGGAAATGACCAAATGTTCCCCAAGTACAATCACAGTAATAATAATCACTTTTAGAAAAAGAAAAGAACAAAAAGGAGCAAATAGTAATATGTATGGGTTAATCAGAAGATGAAGAAATCAGTTTAAATCTAGTCCACAGGAGCAAAACTAGAGAGGAAAGAACGTTCCTTCTCAACGTAATTAATCTCTCAGGATAGTCTTGTCGTGGAGATTAACTACCCTGAGAGAAACAGACCTGAATGGTTGATGTACAAGGGCTCCTTTTGGTTTTGACAGAGAGCAGGATTTCGTGAGGGAGAGAGGGAATCAATCTACTGGTGCATGAATGCCGTTCTAATTCTCCCTCTATTTTCTTTCTGGTTGTTTTCTTTCTTTCCCTCCCCACTCGTTTCTTTTCTATTTCTTAGTATCTCTTTTCGAACTCCTATTTCTTAGTTATGGTTCCCGTTCTTGCTCTGTTCTTTGTTCATGGCAAGGTTCTCTTTTTATAGTGTCTGCCGTGACCAGATTTTACTGTTTTAGCTCTTAACCTCCTTTGTTTGGTCTTGGTGTACTAGCCGACCACCACTGGTCCGTCTGTGTGCCACCCCCCATCACCAGACAAAGAAGAGTATTTTGTTTGTTTGTTTGTCATGGTACCATTTCCTGCTATGGTCTGAGTTCTTTCTCTCTCCCTATCCCACATGGCATGCACCTAGTGGTTCCAACTCAGCTTGCTTCTTTTGGGTAGTATGTCATCCCAGCAAGACACTTTCCCTAAAGAGCCTGAGCCAGAATCTCAAAAATAGATTTTTCCCCTCTCCCCACCACCAAACCATGCCCTCTGAATCTCTGACCCACAATCTCACCATGCCTTGTATTGTCTGGGTACAGGCTGGTGGTGCCTAGGCCTTGTGCGTGCTTCCCTTCCATGTGTGTCCAAAATCTGCCTGCTGGTCGTTCGCTTGCCATGGTCTGGAGGCTTGCCTGCATAATCTGTCATCCGTTTCTTTTGACCTTTTATGTGAGCTGCTTTTCGATTTCCTGCTCCCTTGAGGAGCTGGGCTTTATTTGATAGTGGGCCTTACATTTCTTTTGATCCATTTTTTAATTACCCTAATTTCCTGCCATATTACTCAGTCACTCCTGCTGTAATGACTCAATCCTGCTGAACCTTTTTAGGCCAGCCGTTTACTCTTTCCCCCAGTGGCTTGGTATGGCCATTGGTTTTCCTACTTATGGACTCCTGTGTCCCTTTTGTCTTCCTCTTGGACATCCTTAGCCCTTTTACTAACTCTCCATTCCCATTGGTTTTTACTAACTTCATTGGGTTTCCCAGACCCAGTTACCTTATTCTCATCTTTGGGGTTCATGAGCTTGCCATTAACCCCTTACTTTCTTTGTTTGTATTACTTTGGGCTTGCGATGACCCTTTCTCACTTTTCTACATCATATACTACCCATGAGTATGCTATTTCTTTCTTTCCGGGATTCTTTAAGCCCACTTGCCTGCCCATCTGTTTATTTCATGAGTTTGTGATCCATTACTCTTGCCACTTGGGCCTAATGGTTTTGCCATCTGTTTGCCAATTCTTTGCTGTCCTTGTCGTTGGAGTTTCTTCTTTCTACTTGGATTCTCAAAAATGACCCTCAACAGAATCTAATGGTCAAAATAAAAAAATTAGCTTTCGTTAATGTGACAATACACTATAATTTTATTTTGACCATTTGACATGTCATCAATTTTCATCCAAATATAATAATAGAGACTAAATTGACACAACACTAAAATGTTAGAGACCAAATTAACACAACTAAAAAGTTAGAGACCAAATTAAAATATGCTATAAAAAAAAAACCAAATATATAATTTATCCTAATAAATATCATTTTACTATTTACCATTATTATCTTATTATCCAGATAGATATACAATATTCTGTGAAAATTTATTGCTGACCATATAGGTATGGTATCATTTATTCATTTATGAGACTTGATTGTCGGAGCCAAGACAGCCCTACTATCACTTTCAATTTTATCTGTTATAGTGTCCCTCTCGTATGGGTTTTAACATTGAGGAAGGAAGGAGAGGGTTTGAACTTTGAACTTTGAACGCCGTACTAGATATAGATGTTGTGTCATAAATCATAATATCATACCAGAGCCACAGGACAGGAGTTATGGCAGTCTGTGGCACTTGCATGCATTTAATTCTCTACTGGAAATTGACTTCTCAGAACTTGAGAATCCATAAATTTACCCCAACTTTAATGTTAAAGAGGTGTCATAGCCTTTTCTATCCTCATGCCAGAACTGTACACTGCAAGGAATCAAATAAATACACAAACAGAACGTAATGTGTAGGGTGGAAACGAAATGATACTATGAGGACTGTGGGGAGACGTATTTGTCTCATACATGAGCATTCAATGCAACAGAACGAAATGTGTGGGGTGGAAACGAAAAATAAAATAAAATTATTCTTGGTGATAAGAGAAGTAGTGAGGTAGATGAACAGGGACGGAACCAGGTGAACCTAGGGGGCAGAGCATGAACCAAAAAATATCATGTGACATGATTTATAAAATAAAAAAAAAAATCATGCTAGATGAAAAATTGCACTTTATTACCTAAATATTTAAGTCAAGAAGGATATAATATAAATAAAAAATGTTGAAAGTTATAACATGATATTCTAACATTTTTCAAAGAATAAGAGGACTTCAGATCTTCAGATTTTAGGTAATTGGAATTAATACGTTGATTTTATCATGTTGACAAACTCACCAATATGATAATCTCATACTTTTGGATGCAACTGAAAATCACACTAATAAAGTTTTTCAAAACTTTGTTTGAGGATTTTAAAAAATTGAGATATCAATATTAAGAGTTAGCAATGCTACGTTATCAATATTGGCTTCTAAAAGAATTTTGGCATTTTTTTTTGTGCAAATTTTTTTTGGCATTTTATCTTTTGAAAAAAATATAAATATTGTAATTCACTTTCCCATAATTTGTAAATCAATTAAGAAAGTCATATAAATTGTTGTAACCCCCATAAGGGAATATTGTTTTCTATGAGATTTTTTTGGTTATGAATTATTGAATTATGATATTGGTGAATTGGGGAATTTTTTTGTTCATCCTATATATTATTTAAATTTTTCAAAAAAATTGGGGGGGGGGGGGGCATGGCCCCCTCAACCCCTCAGTGGGTCCGTCCTCGTAGATGAATAGAACCGATCATAAACAGTTGAAACTTGGCTTGGTAAAAAAATCATTTATATTTGTTTGTTTATAAATAAGTTAAATTTGAGCCTTAATTTTAAGCTTGTTTAATAAATAAGTCAAGTTAAAAAAAAAAATAATAAAAAGTTCTTGAACAGACTCGTAAACATTAAGGTTTGATACAAAATAAACATTAAGATCTGATACAAAACAAGTTGAGTCTAGACTCATTTATGGATTTGATAATATGCTTGATATGAGCTTGACAAGTAAACTCAAATCTTATTAAGATTTTAAGTAAATTTTTTTTTAGAGAAAATATTTCAAGTAATTGGGAGTTGAGATTACCCTTTTAAACTAAATAATTCTGATAATAAGCTTGATGTATCATAATGTACTTGGGTTGGATTTTAAGTTTAAAAACTTAATATTGAGCATTAGTTTAAGTTTGAAATTGGACCGAGCTCAGCTTGACCAATAAATCAAACTGAGCTCAAGATTTTGGACTTTTTGACAAAATCAACCTCAAACATCATTTATAGGCTTGGTTTGAACTCAAGCCAAGCTTGTACATATTACATTAGGTATCGATCTAAGCTTGAACACTCACAACTCGACAAAACTCAACTAGTTTACGTCCCTAAAAAGAAGTCTTGGGCTTTTGATTTCATTTTGAACGTCTTTTACCAAGATACAACTTTCTAAATACTCAATTTAACAAAAGAAAAAGAGAGAAAATTCTTGGCAACTAGTGGCCAACGTTAAAATTACTGCCATTGCACAAGTTTTTTTACTCCATATTTATGATCCAACAAACATGATCGGTTGGGGCCTGATTGCAATACATTTGTTGTCATATCTTATGATATATGATAGGTGTTGGGAAAGGAAATGCGGAGCTTCCCAAAATATGGGACCTGTTTTTTATTTATAACTAACTAGCTACCATATTAACAGCAAAGGATGGTCATGCTTACTTAGTTCAGTGCCTCAGTGGTCCAACTCTTTACAATATGGTGTAGTTTGTTGAGAGAATCCCAGATTCTTCGCATATAATAAGCTCCCAATTCAGAATTCAGAGCCTTCTCTGTATCGTATACAACTGAACTTGTTTAGGCTTATATCAAAGATGGGAAATCAGCTTTAAAGAGTGAGACAATGTTGGCCTCCAGCTCAATCATTGTGTGCCGCTATGCCATAAAAAACTTGCAAGATCAATGGGTTTTTGGCACTTGGAAACTGTGTTTATGGATCATCCTTTTTGATAAATGAAATACTTAACATTGATGTTAATAATATGTATGAAGCAATTCAACCTTTCTATTGTTATCTGTATTCATAATCAAACAATCTCTTATTTGTATTTCTATTGTATGTCTTATTTGTATTCCATGGAAAAGACCAAATAATATCACCAATCTACAGAGCTATGGAATAGAGCATGGCAATGCGTCAATAATTACTGTTGTTTAGTAAGTCGTGCACGAGGAGAGCCAAAATCGCCATATATTACTGTTTGACAAAATATTTAGTAATATATTACTGTTTGTGAAATATTTAGCAATTTACTACCTTTTAACTTGAGTTTATGAAACTCAAGTTCTTTAAAAAAATAGTTTTCAAATTTGCTGTGCCATTTTTTATGGAACTCACAAAATTGAGTTTCATGGCAAACTCAAATCTTAAAAAATGTGGTAGGTCCCTAATTATTTCGCAAATAATAGTAGATCCATATATATTTTGTCAAATAGTGGTATTTGGCTATTTTGGCCATATGAGGAATACGAATGTTTTTACTATGTTATAAATCTTGTTTATTTTGGAAGTTATTAAAGTTTATGGTAACTTATTGTAGGTCTTTGACTTGCAATGTGTTGTAATTTATTGCTTATAAATCTCAATCAGGAATGACATTAATGTGATTGCAAATTTGATTTACTTTTTGAATTAAATGATTTACTCGTAATGCACATCCTTGATGTAACGGTCACTCCACAAGTATAAGTGCTTGAGGAGTGTGGGAGGTAAGGGTCAGGATTCAAGTCTTCAGGAGGAAGTTTCACGCACATATACACTTAGATTAGACTAGAGTAGAAATTTTATCTTGTAAAAAAAACAATTGAGTGGCAACTAAAAATCATCCACTTTCTCTGTTGTTCTAGGCTTCTATCAGCTTTTGGCCTACAGGAAAATAGAGAATGTGCATCATTTAATGATTAGCTCTTGCATTATGAAATGTGTTGGAATTTGTAGATTTTAGTGTTGATAAATATAGTTGCAATTCACATGCCCAATAATACTCACTTTTTTTTTGTTGGTACTCTCTGTCCCATTTTGGAATATCCCAAAATTTCATTCAGCCAAAAAAACAAAAGGATACAAGTTAGTAAATATTCTAACCTCCTAGACAATGGCCTTAGCCTTTATGGATGTCGTCCCCTATGTAGGGTTAGTTTCAACTTTCAAGGGTTCAATCCTTCTACACACACACCTAACAAAAACATGGGTTCTAGATAAGACCAAAAACAAAAAAAGACTACTCAAACCTATTGGTCAAGAACAATCCAAGTCTCTTTTAACTTTTCACCAGGAAACTAACTATCAAGTCTCTTTAATTTTTTGCCAGTGCTACCAGTACCCACAACCACAGATATACGAATGAATTTGTTTGAGGTTCATTAATTAAGCACAAGTATTTTTACAACAGACGGTTGAAGTGGTAGAGATTTCCATTAATTGCTGAGGACTAGCTTCCTTGTAGTGCAACAAATGCTGTCCTATTAAGTTTCCCTTGTTTGAAGGGAAGTTCATTTATAAGAGTCTATAAAGTGTATAGACAAAAAAAAAAAAAAAAAAAAAAAAAAAAAAAAAAAAAAAAAAAAAAAAAAAAAAAAAAAAAAATTACACTTGTTGATATAAAAGTGGTATCAAAACTTTCCTAAAATAGATTATTAATGAAGGGAAGTTCATTTATAAGAGTCTATAAAGTGTATAGACAAAAAAAAAAAAAAAAAATTACACTTGCTGATATAAAAGTGGTATCAAAACTTTCCTAAAATGGATTATTAATGAGTGTCCTACAGGTACTCGTTAGCATTACTCAAAGTTAAAAGATATAAACACTTTATTTAAGATGTCATATATTATATTGGTATTGTACCAACCATTTTCATCTCACGGTGTCATATCCAATTCCAAGCCCGTACCTATATTTGTGTTCGTCCTTAATACATGCACAAAAAGTGGCCCTATGTGGAACCGTGGAACTTCTTCCCGTTATAATTAACAGTAAAGTTTTGTAATAAGTGAAACATTACAAGATGAGACAATTGAGCTTCTTATTGTTTGGAGATTACAAACAAGAAAAGCTAAAAGGCATTTTAACCTCAATAATATAGTGCAAAAGGTGTAAAACCAATTAGTACTTCTGTGACTATATATGCCATAGAAGAACCATAATCAACCTAATTATAGGTGGTTGGACCCATAAAATCGATATTTTTGCACCACTATCTCAGAAGTGTTTACCAGTTACCACCAACATTAAGTGATGAACTGGAGTACAAGAATAGTTGGAGGTTGGTCTTTGGTGGAATGGGGTATTTCCCACTCGCAATGAGTGGATAACACCACTTCAAACTTTATAAACTAGGAAATATTTTATAAAATGCATTTCAAAATTTTTGTTCTTTCTTTAAATTTTAGTCATCAAGGTGTCACAACCTTTTTTATTTTATTTTTATAGGACTACCATATCTGAATCTCGCATAACATTGGATGATGATAAATTAAAAACAAAGGTGATAATATATGAAATGAAGTGTTCAAATCAATTGGTATGTGACCTTTCACCATGATGGTATTTTTACAATAATATTGTTTTGTATTGCATTATTATATAATTATATATTTATGTCTCCAGCCTTTAAAAGGGTAGGCACTAACGGGTTATTAACATTTTTTTTTTTAATTTATAGGAAAACTAAAACTTCATATTTAATACTGTAAATTGAAATTACATCCTAGAAAAGAGCTTATTCAATAAAATAAGGACCTTCTTTAATCCAATAAGAGAAGTCATCAATGCCTAAAACATGTTTTGCTAATAAATGAGTAGGTCTATTACCTTACCATCTAACATGGAAAAACTCAACTCTACGAAAAACATGGCTAGAAAATAAAATACCATAGACTATGAAGCCAATAGAGGAAGGAGGCGGAGACAATTCACATAAAGTATGGGAGATAATCAAAGAATCACCCTCCAAAATAAAATCAAAAATCCTACATTGGGAGCAAAGCAAATACTAGTCTCATAAGCTTTCGCCTTAGCCCCAATAGCATCCATTAATGGGGCTTCAATCTTCTTGGTCAAAGCAGCTATAAACCTTCCCCTTATCATCCCTTATAATAACTCCCACTCCAATTGCTTTTTGAGCTTCGAAAACTGCACCATCCACGTTAATCTTGAAGAGAGGAAATGGAGGAGGGGTCAATGAGCGGGTCAACTTGTGATGATAATTGTACTGGGGTAATATTATTTTTACATAAATTCAATATTAAGTGCACTCTTATTACGTAATAATTATAAATAAATCATATCAATCATAATGAATAAAAAAGTAGTACAAATGTTATACGTCTTTAGATTAATTGAAACCAAATAGTCAGTTCCTTTCACTTTCATTAGTGCCTGTCCAAATCGGACTAAACCAGCGCTGGAATCCAATTTCCTAGCTGGTCAAAGTGATGAATATGATATGATGAGGCTTCACTTTTAAATATTAATTAGTATTTTAACATTGTTTATTTTAAGGACGATGATCATTACAACTACTCACCATGGCTCTGCAAATTTAAAGTATAATACTTCATCTGAAAACAGAAATCACAGGATTAATCTACCAAAAAATAAGACAAAATATGATATGACCCTCTACCTAAACTAATGAAAGAACATCAGAAAATAACATTATACTATATGACAACTAATATTAAAACCATTACCATGCCCCCAAGTAAGTCCAGTGGAGAGTAGAGACTCAAGTAAAACCAGGGGCTACCCCCACCCCCCCAGAAAAAAATGAAAAAGAGTGAGCCAAGTGTGCCTTGCCAGGTAGGTACCATCATTTTCCCTTGTATTGCACTTTCAAATGCTCCTTTTTACTTAGCTTACTACAGTACACATTAATTGCACTTAGATAAGCTTGGCCAAAGTTTTTATTTTCTGAATAAAAACAGAGTTTCTAATGTGGATTTATCGGCACCACATAACAATAATAAATAATACCTCGTATTTTACTGTAGCTTTCGTGATAAAACACATACGTCCAAAGATTTTGAGAAAATAAAATTATTCAAGTGTGTCGTCGTAGCCACTAGCAGACCCAATAGGCCAACGCCATGGGCCACCTAAAACTTCGTCCCATCATATTAGTAGGGCCATTTTAATGGTGTGTCATTTTCTTTTATCTCTCTTTTTTTTGTTCATGTTTCTTCAACAGCTCCATTCTCTAGAACAAACAAAGCTACTTTCAGAATTAAAAAAAAGTAAAAAAACTTTAGTATGCACTCATAAAATCCCCATTTCAATATTCAATTATGTTAGTTATTAATCTATATATAATTTTATGTTACAGTTTGAGAATAGGAAAGATAAATAAAATTTTGACAAACATTAAACAAAAACACCCATTGCCCTCAACAACAACAACAACTGTCTCTCATAGCCTTTCCCCACATACAATACAAAAGCATATAATATTGAATGGTCACTAAAAAGGACCACCTCATCCTTACTTAGTCACAAGGTTTTGTTTGTTTACATGCATTTTTTTTTTCACACAATTTATTCTTTAAACCAAAAAATAAATAAATAAAATAAACTCAATTCAACACACACTTGACCAGAAAAGAAAAATGTAAATAACAATTTTTTTTCATTTGCTGTCCAATTATTTGGGTAGCCATGAGAACATTGATCAAAAACTCAAATTATATAGTAATAATAAACATCTTCTTCCAGATGTAAAGTAAAAACCCATAATAATACCTTACTTTTCCTATCAAAAGCTAAAAATTCCTTACCAGATAGTATTAACTTAAAAATAAATCAAACTTGGATTCTTAGCCCCGGCAGTTAAGCTTTCTTACCCACCGGTTCGAACCATACCCAGTAACCCATACCCACAGAATTGCTTAGTCAGCAATTGTCCACGTCAGATCATTCTCAAAAATCCAGTGACAAACCTCGATCCGACCCGGACCCGATCCAAGAGCCAAGAAAGATCCGTGACTCGGGCTCCAAGCTGATGTGTCCAAGTGACAGATGGCAACACCATGGTTAATCTTGGCTTTCGAATTCTGATCCAGTATGTCCGCTTCGTAGACCCGAACCTTCGGAACCGAGTGGCAGTAATACAGTAGGTACGGGAACAGGCTCTGGTGACATGAGACCGATTGCGTGACTTTCCCACCGTTGATTCCGTTGACCGATCCGAGCTTCACATTCTGGTTTGACCCTCTCACATTCTCAGTCGTTCGAACGGCGACGTTTCGACCCAAAACCGAAACCGCAAAGTCAATCATGTCCTCGGCCGAACCCACGCACCGCTTGGTCTCGCCCGGGCTCGGAGCCCTCTCGCAGTCGCTGAGCGAGTCCACAATCATGGCCTCCATGGTCGAGTTATCATCGGCGTGAAAAATCTGCTTCATCTCGGAGATCTTCGAGGACGAGAACGGTAATTTCGACAAAATCGACCGGGGCAAAAACGACCTTTTGGGCATTTTATCCTTAATGTTGGGCATTGGCATCACTGTCCCTTTCTTCAACATCGACTCGCGAAAGAATTTGCCCGGCTCGACGAACCTTTTTACCAAACTGCCACTGAGCGCCATTGCTTCGCTTTTCTGCTCAGTTTTCACGCTCGCATTGTTGTATGTAGCAAATGTGACTCCTTTCTTCGAGTAATCTTTGAAGGTGTTGTTCACGCCGTAGATCTTGAATCCAACGGCGTGGCCTTCGCTGCCTTGACCGTAACCGCTGAACTTGTCAGTGCCTTCGTTGAAGGACTTGCCGTAATTTACGAAATTGACCTCCGCCGAGTTTGAGTTCTTCGAGTAACTCTGGAACGAGTCGTCACCCACATTGGATTTGTCTCTGTAATTCTTGAAGGTTTCAATGGCGCCGTTGCCTCCGTCGCCGTAGCTTTTGAAATTGTTCTGTGGATTGTTTCCTTCGTTACCGTAATTTGTGAACGTGTCGTTAACGGCATTGCCGGACTGGCCGTAACCCGAGAAACCCGACCCGACGACATTGGCGCTGGCCCCGTAGCCTTTGAAGTCGTTCGGGGCTCCATTGGCGTTTTTGCCGTAGCTAGCGAATTTCTGGTCGCCGGCGTTGGCGTTCTCGCTATAAGAGGTGAACGAGTGGGACCGGCCGTTGGAATCGTCCGAGTAGGATGTGAAAGCTAGGTGGGGGACATTGACTGAGTCAGCGTACTTCGTGAACTCGCCGGAGCCGCCAGTGGAGCCAGTGGCGTAGCCATTGAAACCCTGGTCCACCACGTTTCCGTTCGATGCGTAGTTGTTGAATTGGTCCTTGTGACGCGAGGAGTCCCGGCTGTATCGGCGGAACGAGTCCACCGGCATGTTCCGGTCACTGGAGTAGGCCTTGAACGAGTCGGCTCCGCCGAGCCGATCGGTGCCGTAGTTGGAGAAGTTCCGGTCCGCGTACCCGGCAAAGTTCGAGTCTTTGTCGTGCTTCTCGAGACTCGGCGCTAAATCGGGGAAGCAGAGGAGGTTCGCGGAGGAGCAGAAGGCAGGGAGGTGAGTCGAGAGCGAGTTCTGGGAGGCGAGTTTGGAGAAACTCGCTGAGTCAACCGTGCTCAATGGGGACGCCTTGGATAACAAAAAACTCGGGTCGGACTTGGTGTTTCGGACCTCTTTGTTCCAGTACCGAATCAGATAGGATTTCGGTGTGAATGGGTTTTCACCAGATGAAGAGAATCCAACCTGCATTGACACAAAGGCAAAAGCATTAACAATGGATGAGAAAAAATAATTGTAGAATGTGAAAAGACATTGAGAGAGTGAGTGTAGAGTGTGAGAGAGTGCTTACAGTGAAAGAAGAGAAAAAGATAATGAGATGGAGAAGAGTCATGGGGCTGAGTTTTTTGTGCATTTTTTTTTTAAGAGTGTGAATGTGTGAGAATGTTGGTGGGTTTGTTGGGTTATAGGCAGAAATTTATATTGGTGCGGAGAGAGAGAGAGGGGGCCTATAGGTTGTGAATCTTAGCTTTGTGATTAATGTGAGCTTTGACGTTCATTGGAATTACTTGCAAAGCAAGACAATTTATAAAGTTGATTATGCTATAACAAAAAAATAATAAAAAAGTTGAATATGCTTCTTTTTTTTTTTTTTTTTTTAATAAGTAAATATTAGAAATTATGCTTTATTATTAAACAAGGGAAAAACGAATATTATCAAAAAAGAGAAAAACTACTAAACAAAAGAGTATCTAGATAAGGAAATTTGTACAAGCAGACAATCGCCTCAGAGCTCCAATGACAACAACAGAAGTATGTAACACCATAATGGCTCATTTGCAATATGAGAGCTTAAGATACGTATTATCAGATCAGGCTATTGTTGCTCTTGCAGACAGAGCTCCAATGACAACAACAGAAGTATGTAACACCATAAATCAAGCTGATCTGACTGTGGATTTGAGTTTCCATTCTTTCCTCCCATCTCCATCCCCTGTCGTTTGCTGTCATTTGGACAAGATAGGCAACTTTAATGATATTTTCCCAATGATTATCCACAAAAAAAAAGAAGGAAATTTGTGTTAATAATTGTTTCTAAAGGGAATTACCATGAGATCCAAAAATACATTGTATATACACACAACATTATTTATGAACAACAAAACATATCGTCAGGAATATATCCTCTTTATTTCATAATTAAAATTTTTATTTCGTAAATCTTAGTGAACAAATGATTATGTCATTTCATATCAAAATATCTTTCAGGATAATAACAACCACAATAATATTAAAAAAGAATGATATTATTTACCTACTAAGAAGCAACACAATAATGTATCTCAAAGATTGAAATTTGAAGAGGAGGGCTTATATTATAATGGGTATATAAATAAACCCTACAAATTAGGGTTTTTCTCTTCTCTCTATTCTTTTTCCAATATCGAAGTGCACAAAAGGGAAACAAAGGTTGATGAACTCTTTCTTAGTGTCAACGATATCTCCCGTACGGTAAACATGGTTGAAGGTCAACTGCTGCTTGATGTTGGGATTTGATTATATAGAGTAGTAACTTTATTTTGTTTTTTTTTAATAAGTACGTTTTAACATTGAATTAAGTTAAACCTGATTGTAATTAAACGAAGCTTTTTAAAAGTGAAGAATTAAAAGAGTAACCTTCATGTAAGTTAAATTAATATAGTGAAGTGAAGTTATCTAACTATTAAATGTTGTGTTTAGCAAAAATAAATAAATAAATAAATAAATGTTGTGTAGGTTAGGAAAAGTTCTTGTATAACCGTACATACGAGTATTTGAAAACTAAGTGTGAAGAAAAAGATTATTTTTAAATATAAAGGGTTCTTTTTCTTTAATTTCAGAGATTTCAAGCCAAAGAAATTCGTTCTTTTGGTGGATTTTTGGCTTAAGGTCCTCAACCACTTGTGCAAAGTTGATCTGAGCTATATGATGAAATGTCAGATTGTTGTGTTCTAAAGGAAACAAGTTAAAAAAGGTTTATTGCATTAATTTAGAGGCTTTGCCAATTGCAAAAGGCGTGAATTTTTTTTTAAAAATTGAGTCTTTCGTGCCTCGGCTTGTCATTGTTTGACCAAAATTCCAAATTTATTATTACTAAAATATTATTTTCATTGCAATTGACTAACTAAAAAAAGGCTTGTATTGTTAATTTGCAATTGAATGTTAAATATGCTCAAGTTCACACTTTATAATCTTTATTTTTTTTTATGGGAAAATTGAGCAATATAATTGAGTTATAAAACTCTAAGCCATAGAAGCCCACACATCTTAACCTTAATCTTGTAATTAGTAACACATCAATATCATATGAATAATAAATATGCTCCTAAAGCCGTGGTGATCAAATAAACCTCACAATTTCATGCACAACATAGAACATCGCAAAATAACAAAAATAGTTGATTTGTTAATAAAACACTAATTTCTGATAAACAACTATTTTATTTGGATCGAAAAGAAACCATATTTCTTACAACATGTGTTATCTCATGATGTAATTTCTCATTCAGATATTGAATAAAGTTAATGAGTTTCCTATATAAAAAAAGAAAAAAAGAAAATAGTTGATTTTATCTTGATGAGACTGAAATTTCAGGTGAAAATTTATATCAGGAGCTCCAACAAATAAAACTGACCCCACCAATAAAAGTTTACCATTTAAGAAGCATTAAAAGAGGATGTTATTGAACATTTAAGAATGGTTGCAATTATTGCTCTAAGTTCTAAACATCCTTAACTCTCAATTGGATCTATTTTATTTCTATCCCCCTATAAAAATGGAATGTTATATAAACCAGCAATTACCATATCATTTATTGGACTATTAATCTTTAAAAAAAAAAAATTGCTGGTATGAGGTCAGCAGAGCAGTCCTAGATTTTAGAATGGTGGAGTCCATGGCTGCAAAGTGAGCTCTGACTCTTAGAAAAAAGAGTTTGGGAAAATGGATGATAGAGGCTTTGAGCACAACGATGAGTCCAAAGGTGTGCACTTTATTGTAACATTGATAGGCAAAGGCGATGCGGGTACTCTTTTTTTTTTTTTGGTAAACAATGCGGGTACTCTTAATAAAGCCGTGTTGACGCCACACGCGGCTCTTTCCTATTGGCCAGACGTCACTCTTATAAGAGATTTCCACGCGTTTTGGCCGCTAATGTTTTTGTTTTCTAATTTACAACCTTTTCGTGATCCCAACATGAATTATTAGAGTGATTAAACATGAGCTCTATCGCAAGGGACCGCGACAAGGCTCGTGAACTGAAAAAAATGCCACAATTTGTAATTGTTGTAGGTAGGCGTGTACAGCCGACCATTCTGATTCACCAAAATCGCCTCGATTCAACTCAACTTGATTGTTAAGAGTTTGATTGGCGTGTGCAGCCAATCCGTCGATTCATCAAAACTGACTTTATTCAATTCAACCCATCGAGTTAAGTCGGTTTTTATGAGTTGGATTGGATTGTCAAAAATTTTGGTTTTAAGAATGGAGTGGGACTAAAATATTTCAATTCATCCTTTTGGAATGGGAAAAAAATAATACCAAACTTATGTTGTCTACTCCATTTTTATATAAATCAATCAATAATTGAGATAATCTCAAATGATGATACATTAAAAACGTAAGTGTGAGTTTGGATTACATGGTGTGTTTCCCACGTCTGCATTCTGAATTTCCCACAGTTATCGTTTACATTTTAAAATGAAGACTTGCGGTAATGTTTTAAAACTGGGTCCCATGACTACTGTTCAGCCGACAAATGAAGATCCACAACAGTGTTTTAAAATTGGGACCCATGGCTATTGTTGACGTTTTAAAATTATTTTGTCACAGTGTTTTCAGCAATAAGTTGTCAGTTTTCAGCAAATAAACAGTATCTAAACACACCCTAAATGTATTTTATTTAAAGATAGACTTCAATTATGTTTAATAAATTTTATTTATTTAACCTTCTCTTCAAATTATTTATTTTTTAATAAGAAGGTGATGATTTGCTAAATAGTAAAATGTTGCCCACTTATTCTTAGAATTTCAGATGATTATTGATGAAACTGAAAATCTCAATTGATTCATTGTTAAAGTGAGTGGATGACTAATGGCCTACGAGTTTTCTTGCAAAGAAAGAATTAAGGAGGAAAAGAACTAAGACACCAGTGTGGTGCCAGTCGAAGTCCAAAGGGCCTCTAATGGCAAATTTAGTCACTTGAGAGGAGTAAAACTAAATCACAAGTATATATTAATATCGTGTACCCTTTCCATCTAAGTGTATATGTGTGTGAAGCTCCCTCTTGAAAACTTAAACCCTGACTCTTACCCCCCACACCCCACAAGTATTTATATTTGTGGAGTGACCATTGCACCAAAGGTATGCTGTGGTCCGTTAGAGGGCTCGTTAAAGGTATTTTCATTGTGGAGTAACGCTTAGTTATTTTTATGATTGGTGCTGATGAAGAAGATTAATGGAAAATTGTTGAGTGCAGCCGTTACTCTTTATTTATTGAGTGAGGTAAATGCTATGTTACATCATCCAGTTATTTGCATTACACTTATTTTCATATCTATCAATTATAATCAGTTGAGCATTCAGGACAATATACTAAGAAGTAAGAACTCACACACGGTCTCTGTTAAATTGTTTAATTGCTTTTTCTTATTATTCTTTTTATTTTTATACAAAGCATCCTACTCTTTTAAGTGGCCAATTTATGAAATAAGACAGTGTAAATGAAACTAGAAGTTGATCAAACTTAGTGATATGAGTTAATCGACATACACGGCTTAAGAAATCATTACGACCAAAGAAGTAATACCATAGTTGCGTTGAATTTATCGCAATAATGCAAGTCATTAGTAAAAAGGGAAAATAAGAATTTAGAGTAAAACATAGAAAACATAACCAGTGATTTGACTGATTTCTGAGTGCTTAATAGTCATTGAAATGAAGTGCTGCACACGTGCCAGGACTTGCGTGCAAATGGCCAAAATGGCTGCTAATTAGTTTAAAAAACTTTCATACCTAAGATTTACTAGGAATGTCAGGAATATATCAAATAAAATAATTTGTACTATAACTTACTTATGTGGTAAGTTGTGGGTGATTGAGGTATGTCTTCACATGAATATACTATCACACTTTTATTATTCACAACTTACCATGTAGGTGAGTTGTGGTACAGATTGTATTATTTTTTGTGATTTTAACATTACAACTTAAGGCAATGGAGAATTGACACGATGCCCCAATAAATAGTTTGGATGGTTTGGGATTAGACCACGTTAAGTTAAAATAACATGATATGTTGTCCCTTGATTATGTCTACAAGGCATGTCCTTAGTACAAATTAATTCACTTTTTTATGAAACTTTTGTAGATTTTGACAAATTGATAACTTATGCCTTTTTTTAATTGAATTACTTTTGACTTCTTCATAAGAGATATAATTAATTTTTTTTTTTGGGTGATTCTCTTTCCTCTAAAATAGGTTTATTGTCTTTCGCTATAGTATAAAATCAAGACTATCCAAAAGAAAATGACTCTAAAATAATTTTAAGGAAAAATTACACTTTATCACCCTAAATTATACCTCAAATTACATATTGCACTCTAAACTTTTAGAATGCACGATTAGCATCCTAAACTATAATACATGTTACATTTTGTATCCCGCCATTAATTCTATCATTATCTTGGATGGAATTACGTGAAAAGACTTAATTGCCCATCTTCTCAATCCCTTAAAAACAAAGAAAAAAATTATACCATACTACTCTAAATTATACTCTCATTTGCATTTTGCACCATAAACTTTGGTTTTTCATCTAAGATAACGGCCAAATTAACGACGGTGTGCAAAGTGTAATACGAATTATAATTTACAGTGTTAACCATGTATTCTAAAAGTTTAAGGTGCAAGTGTAATTTGAAAGGTATAATTTAGGGTAGTAAAATGTAATTACCCTAATTTTAAGAAGACATCACTTTCAAGTTGTGAGGGCAAACATAAATACCCAAAGCAATCCCATATCTTTCAACGTGATATGTGTTTTCGATACAATATTACATTTGCATCAATGTGATAGGTATGGCTTATTCTGGTACCATCAAATGCTTTGATGGATTGCAATCCAAAAATCAAATCCTCATCAAAATTAATTAGGTAGGTAACAGCTCATCTTCATCAATGATATATAACCGCGTGCATTTTTTCATCAATGAGTTTAGTTTAGTTTGATTGATTGTGATGTGGATAACCCTCAGCAGACCATGATCCAAATTGGTCTATTCTGCAAAGACTTCCGTTTCTGTCATCTAAACGAAATACTAGTATTTTGCTTATTTAGTCAAGTATAATTCACCATTAATGCAACCTATAATTCAGCCTTTATATGGAATGTACTATGTCGACTAAGAGATCCAAATAGTAATTCTATGTTCACCCAACTTTTACCTCTGAATTTCGCCAATTATTTTGGGCCAAGAATCTGAATTTCGAATTATAAACAATGCTAATTAACATAGCTTCACATAAATGCTCTTCTGGGGGACTAAAACAAGAGGCTACAACTTACACACATTAATTACTTTCACTTACAACATTGCCTTTTAATTTTACTAAATTAAATATTGATGGATATGTAAAGGACAACCCAAATCTTAGGCAATCTAAGCACTAGTTGGTGGCCACCCATGAATGATGCATCAATGAATGATCCTAGTTTATCGTCAATGCAAAGCTTACTTGTTCTTTGGTGTACACATTTTTGGGTTGGGTACAGAATTGGCAATACCAAACTCCATGAATGGCCTTGACAAACTGAACCTACCTTCACAACTCTTCTTTTTTTTTTCTATAGTTTTGTTTCTCTAAATATAATCAAAGGTTTGTACTGCACTGCTCTGATGATACTAAAAAAACCCCACATACTTTCTTTTCAGGCCCATCAACGCCCTTCAATTTTGCTGCCCATGGAAACACATTATAGTAGGTAAATTTAAGGTGGCAAATAAATGTGGGCATCAATTCTTTGGTTTGGCAACTTAGCAAGATCTACACCATCTCTGTCATTTGCTTTCAGTTATGACTTTGACAGCCAGTAAGCCAATACCAAACTGAGTTTTCTTTTCATTGATCAGCCAAATTTGGAAGATTTTGAGAAAAAGAAGAAGAAGAAGAAAAAGGAATACACAATAGATTACTTTAGCTTACTGGCTTTCTTGTTTTGGTCAAGTTTCATTCAAGTATACTTTTTATTTGTGAACATTTTCAAAGATTGATTGAAATTATTCAAATCTGAATTCAACACCCCATTCCCCCCGACCCCCAACTTTGAATTTATAAGGACTACTGAAACCTTTTTCTTTGTCTGCAACATACTCATGATGAAAAGAAAAAATGTAAATCAGATTTTTATTCAAGTACTTTTTCATTGTTAATATTTTTCAAAGATTGAACTTGATTTGGTTATGCTATTTTAATCTGAATTCAACACCCCATTTTTCTTTGTCTGTAAATCGCATTTCCATTGTCTGTTCTTAATTTCTTCTAAGGGAATAAATCACATTTGCACTTTATTCATATGATGTATTCACTTGATTAATATATGGTATATTTATGAATATAAAAATGTAAATCTCTTTTTTATTGTCTGTACTTTAATTTCTTCTAAGGGAACAAATCACATTTGCACTTTATTCATATGATATTCACTTGATTTGCAAAAAACTTCTTGTTAAACTTATTACCAAATGTGGTCAAAGTGTATATATATTTTTTCTAAGCCTCTAAAGTGACAATTTTCCAAATCACAAATGGGTAAAATGATGCATTGCCAGCACTAGATTTGCTTGTGCTTGGACGACAATGTTTACTAATCTTGACAAAGTGAAACACAGATGGGTATAATACAAAATTTTAACTCTTCTGTTGACAAAAGTAACTCAACACAAGCAATTAAATATAGATAAAGAGTAATTAACCTTTTTTCATATATTATTATTAAGATGATACAACTTTTTTGTATGATCTTATTTTTAAATGATCTAGAGAGTACCATCACATATTAAATTATTAATCACAAGAAGTTTTAAAATTTTCAAATAATAAGGCCAATAAGGAAAATAATACACTTCAAAGTTCAAACTCCTAAAATTTACTTTACATCTTATCCCATTCCCCATATTTTCTACTTTTTGCACTAAAATAAATGTTTATAATTACATGTATTTTTTTTTTTAAATTCCTATACTTAACGATTTTTTCTTATTAAAAAAATCCTCTAAATATGCTCTAGCACATGTAAATAAATAATTACTTATATAATTACTTTTGCACGATCATGCATGAGGATGAGGATTGTGGAATCATAAAACCTAATTAAGATGCCGATGCTCGAGAAAACAAAATAGAAAAATGTTACTTCAGCTAGACAATTTAACATTTAGGTCCTTCCAATTAAATCGATCACTTGTAATGTAATTGTTACAAATAATATTCCCATTAGTATAAAATATCAGTGATTTGGTGAGATCCCACAAAGAGAAGAGTGCCTCGTTGTTCTCCAATTCTTGAAAGTATAGGATTACCCAAGAAGTAACAAATTTGTCAATGTGGTTGCAAATTCCAAATTATGTACTTTTTTCAGTTTTGTTTGCCAAGTTGCCAACCCAATTCTCTTTCCATCTCAAATTTGTTTTAATTTTCCAAATTTTGTATTAGCTTAAGCAAACATTTTCCCAACTTTATCCCAGCTAGCTCCACCTAATATTATATATTCTCACCACCTTTTTTGTTATCTCAAATATTTTCCATTGTAGAAGAAAACAATGAACCAAACAATGAACCACTGAAAAAAAAAAAAAAAAAAAAAAATCTATCTTATCCAGTGTGCAAACAAAACCAATATAAAAAAACCTTACTAAAAATTTATGAAGATTATGTATTTGAAATTTATGTTGCTTATTTTGTGGTCTGGGAAATGCAGAGAACATTTCCCAGATAAAGTGAATACATTATATAAAGATATCCTAATACAACTTGTGTGGGGGCAAATTTCTTTTGACTACTGCTTCCCGAGTTTTCTATACATGATTCTCACTCATTTTCAAAGATCTTGAAGCCGCGTTTTTCTACTTATATGTATTTTATTTTATGCAAACTCTATATCAAACAAATACACATATAGAATGGATTGGGGTACCTTATACCACTAAATTTAGTGCAGTTTATCAAAAAAATCCACATGCCTCCATAAATATATGTCAATGTCTTGGATGCCTTCACTATCTATCTGACTATATCTCTTTGTGTGTGTCCTAACTCAATGAGCAAAAATTAAAAAAAATGTGTGTTCTGACTTCTGACTCCAATAGAAAAAGAAATGAGCCCATGATTATAAAATAGGGAATTTGGTTCTTGCGTTCACATTGCCTATTACTTAATTAGGTAGAGATTCGTGGAGAATCATATTTTGAATGCTTTCTGATTGGTGAAGCTTTTGCCTTCTATGCTCTGGCACTGAACCACATTTTAGGTATACAGATAATGTGCGAAAATCGAGGACTAAACCAGACCTTGTGTTCCATGCCAGACAGCCAGAGTGCAAAGCTGCAAACCCGGAAGGTCAAAAGTCAAAACAACTTGTTCATACTTCTTAGACCGCTGGACTAGTTGATATTCATGTCTACATTATTTAAATCCTGTAACTAATTTTGTATTTTTATGCAAAAGGTTGTCATTGTATTTTTATGCAAAAGTTAGCCAATGACAACCTTGAGGATTGATGATACTTCCTCCTCTCATAAATATGGGGTTTTGACTTGTGACTTGTGAGTTTTCAGGTTAAATCCCTCTGGTTTTTGAGACTTAATTAGTAATTACAAACACTAACAGCAGGTTCCAAGCCATTAGTCCTATAAAATTTTGGAGTCAGATATGGATTATGAATCTTCAATACACTTTTGAGACTTGATTACCAAGAAAAAAAATACTGAGTGTGTTTAAGAGCACCAGGAATCATTCATTGAAAAAAAAAAACATTAGTCATGGTCTATGAATGCAATTGCAATATCTGTTCTCTCTCTCTCTCGCTGGAACACACTCTGACATATCCACAAACTCACGCATCTCATACATCTTCCTTTCAATCTGTGCAAGGTTCATTTCATGTAATCATAAACGCATGAGATATTTGTCATTGTGATTGGTTTTAAGAACGTGCAGTGCTCAGTAAACTTACATGAGAAAGGTCAACATTTAACAATAATGGTATATGGTCTTTTTTTTTTTTTTTTTTGAGAAAGATTAGTTAGTTAAGTGCAATTGTTTTCTTTTTTCTACTGAAGAACCGGCCAATTGTATCAATGAGGAGGGCACAGTTCTTGATTTGGATCTCAAAATTTCTAGTAGGTTTTTAAAATCTCATGTGCTCTCACATGCATAGCCATTGGTCTAGGCAAACAATCACAACTCTACCAATTTTAAAGCTAGGTTTATGGTTATTTTTAGAAAGATTCTACCTACTACAAGAACCGTGCCAAAACTAGATACTATTTAGTTTGTAGTTTCTATTGCAGCAGAGTATCTCAGTAACGGTGGTGTCTTTTGTTAAATTTGTTTAAGAAAAACACATTGAGAGAGAGAGAGAGAGAGAGAGAGAGAGAGAGAGGAATTAGCCACTTTTTCTACTCTAAAAAATTCCTGCTTCAAGGGTATATTATATAACGCATAGATAAAATATCCTTCTCTTTTCATATATAAAAAAATCAATAAACAAATTAAATAAACCCTCAAGGTAAACAGAGAAAATTATGGTCTCAAAATCAAGAGGAACAGTGAAAAAAAAAGAGCAAATTCTAGTCAAACTGTGAGTGTCACGCAGATATGGTTTATTTTACTGCTTATATTAAATCCCACACATTTTTCATGGTAATTTTTAGTTGACGTGACTACTCAACAGTCAACACCCTTGGTGCCAGTTCAAAAAGATTGTAAATTCAGACTTCAGTGCTCTGTCAATGCATCAATGTTATAGTTAGTGCAAGTTCAGCATTGGTTTGACTGATCTATAGTACTGGCAAATAATCACCAACTAGACAGAGTAAATGTACCCAGGATTCCAATTTCAATTGTCTTTGTACTGTCTTTTAAGACCTGTCATTTGTGTTACTACCATCTATATCCATTTTACTTTAGAGACTATAGATGTGTGAAAATGAAGTAAAGTTGGCTAGTAAATTATGCTTGGTACCTCTCACTTATTCTCCTTTCAAGTACAGTGATGACTGATTTCTCACGCCACAAAGCTGATTCTTTTGTACAAATAAAGTAGAGAGAAATAGATCACTCTGGGTTTTTATCATGTTTATAGGTGTAAAATAGCCATCCTGGTGTCAAATCAAATTGCCTAAAGTGACAAACAAAACGATATGCGATTGAGAGTTTGCTTTTTGTATGTATGTTTACAACAAAGGAACCTTCTAAAAGAACCTTCAAATGGGATTTTATAGATGTGGACAAGGAGATATCAAAGGGCTAACTAATTAAATTAGTGTTTTGGGGGGTTAGCTTATTAGCTTGTGGGCTTTAATGTCTAATATTCACTTGGACATACATCATGTGTTAAACTTGGACATTGTTGAAAAAAATTACACTTTATGTAAAAGTGTGAATGTTGTGTGTACAGAGTGTATATCAAAGAATGTGAAAAAACAATATTTCTTAACTTATTTGCTTGTATACAACTATGTTCACTTTTTTCAAGGTATAATTGTGTTTTGCCAACTTTCAACAATAAGTAGATGCACTCTTAGCAAAAAAAATTAATCCACATGCAATTGTAAGTAAGAGACAATGTAATACACTGATCATTTCTTTCATAAGAGAATTGCTTGATCATCAAAAGTTAGAAGATTTGTCAAAAGAAGTCCAGAAAATGATGAACCACATGAAGTTAACAGTTTAAGCTCTTTGATTAGTGTAGGTGAAAACTAGAAACATAAATTGTGACACACAAAGGCACACAGCACGATATATTTCAGTCTTGGGAACTTCTTTAACATGTGCACCTACCATCCACAAAGCAAAGTGTTGAATTTTTTTTGGGTTATAGCATCGACATGTAATTGATATCCCATGGAACAGCACTCAAGATAA
Organism: Quercus lobata; assembly: GCF_001633185.2. Lineage (NCBI taxonomy): Eukaryota > Viridiplantae > Streptophyta > Magnoliopsida > Fagales > Fagaceae > Quercus > Quercus lobata. Next base: position 61,209,402 of record NC_044906.1, on the reverse strand, counting down.
TAGGTGGTGGAGATAGTACAATAATTCAGAGCATAGAAGAGAAAGAGAAAGCTGTTACGAGCAGACAACAAGGAAAATATACTTGTTTTCTTTTGCATGTACCGACATCTGAAAATATAATTCAGAACATTCCATGTACATCATCTTAATCAATCTTATAGCTACCAAGTACATAATCAATCTTCTTATTAGTGATAAGAGTGCAATCTTAACCATTTGGATACTTAGAAAGTCCTATTCATGAATGATGATCTTATTGACAATTACAGAAGGATAAAAAGAAACTTTACAAAGAACTTAAAATGTTGAAGCAGACAACAAAGGACAAGTCCTGAAAGCAAACGTTGATGTCGAAGTATCATTAGATTGATATGGCTTTTTTCCCATGGCTTTTTATCTTCATATCCATGAAGCTAACATGGCAAGCTCAATCATACACGTTCCATTATTACAGTGTTTTAAACCAATTCAAATTTATATAGGAGTATATATGACGTTTGTATATCGTAATAACATTTAATTTGATCATCTTTTTCGTTTTACAATGTGGCAAAGCACATTACAATATTTTGTTCTCTTTCTTTCTTTCTTCTATTGTTTTTGGTGCTTTTTATCTTTTTATAAGTATCAACCATGTGAATGAGTGGTCCTTCACTGGTTCTAAGGGTGTGATAATGTATGGAGCCAAAGTCCCACTTATACAAAGACAAAGAAGGTGTGGTAGTTCTTAGTAGGGCCAATTGTTCCCACAACCAATTGTGCAACATATTCTACTTATATCCGTGATCCTGTGTGCGCACAACTATACCTGTGACTGAAGAGGATAACCTAGCAAATTGTTTTTTCTGCTTAGGATTTTTTCTTTTTGTCACTCATTAATGGATCATGGATTTATAAGAACCTCAAATCTGTCATTTCAACAACCCCAAAAAGTTTACATTACGTTAATCACATGCTTATAGTGTGATAGACCTACTTCTAGATGCATGTCCTGCACTTTCTCAATATATTATCAATAATCCTTCAAAATATTATTGTATTATTGTGCCTAATTATCAACTTTGTGGGATTGGTATAGTCATGAATATGTCATAATCACTTATATAGTATTAAGTTGCTTCTTGAAATGATTAGAGCTCTCAACTAACCTTTTTCTTCAGCATTACAAGCACCTGACGTAATTCAGCTCTAACGTGACGTTCTACACATTAAACATGCAAAGAATTTACAGGCAATCAAGTTGTGCATGTCTCAATATTGAGACAACATTATCTACCGCTAAAATCAAGGCATTGGATGATCATCAATCATAGCCACTAAAATCTCCAAAGCAATCTGATGGTATGCAAGAATTCTTATGTAATCAAAATAACTCCAAAGCAATTTGATAGTATTTAGGAGTTCTCATGTAATCCAAATATAATAGCATAATTATCTGTTATCTTATAAACAAACCTTTATATGTATATGTACTTACGTTTGAATATAAATATAAAAGTAGTTATAACACTTGAAATATTTTCAAGTAAGACAACCAAAACACGAACTCTTATTATTCTTTCTTTTACTCTGTGAGCATAATTCTAACTTCTAAGTAGGGAGCACTAGGCAAGTTCATTAATTTCTTTTTGAAAAAGAGGCATTCATTATGGTTGTACAAACAAATGCTATAATTCAAGAATATAGTGAACGACATCCAATGAACTAAGGCTGTATTTCGGAAAAGAATTTGAGATATGTTTGAATGGATTCGAAAAGAGCTCTTCCTCCTTAAGAACACATGAAACAATGAAAAAAAAAAAATGGTTACTCATCAACAATGGGGTCAATTTTTTTCCCCGGAGGGGAGTGGAATTTTCAGGTTACCTCTCCCTTTTGAATAAGGGTACCAGTAAAGGCATTTCGTTCTCTGAAATTACTCACATCTACATCACTAGCTAGTGCCAAATCATTTTTGTAGTATGATATAATAGATGAAAGAAGTAATCGATCTTAGGAGAGATATCAACAAAACAAACAAAAATGCAAATGAATTCTTATTGTAGTGAGGAAGAATTATTCATTCCTAGGGGACGATAGCCATTTGGTCCTCCAACCAATAAAATGAAACTATTTCATATAAAAAATGTCATATTCACTTGAATATGTGACTTATCACTTTTAATAGAAGGCTTGCCATCAAATCCTAAATTTTATTGGAGAAGCATCAATTCCTAATATATATAACAAGGGTTGGGTTCAAGTTACATCTGATATAACTCTAAGTAATGTTACATTAATCAATATTTTTTAATTAGATGTGAATTTTGACGAATCGACCATTGGATTACGTTATCTTTGCATATTCTCCATGCTTGAAAATTTTAAGGTGATCAAAGATCAATAGTCATATCATCTATCAATTATATAAATCCAAGTTTTTATATTTAAAATAATGTATAAAAGATGAGTTTATGAATCAAATGGTAAATAACATCTAATTGGTATGAAATTTGGCGTGCATGTTTAGAACATATAGAACATGTAATCCAATAGTGAAATTTTCAAAATATAAATTCATTAACAAGTTATTAGGTGGTGTAATATTACTTAGAGTTACACTAGATGTAACTTAAACTCAACCCATATAACAATACTTTTACATATTATTGATGTGACAAATTCTTATAGATTCTTATATGAGTTCACTACTAATATGACTTTTTTACTTTTCTAAAATCACTTAGATAGGAAAACATCTTAAATACCTTATCCAAGCAGAGCAGAATTCTACTTTTAATAAGACATTTTTGGCATTGGAATAATGCAACAATTGGGGGCTGGCACATTTCAAAATCTCACTGTTTCGATGATAGCATTCACCATTACTACTACCTGCTATGACATTAGAAACGAAGTCGGCTACCAACTCCTTGAGGCCCCATGGTGGCATAATGCATAGACAGAAATCTCATTCTCACCAAATCCAGCCCCACAAACTAATAATGTTTCTTCTTTTGGGAGTCTTTACCAGCAATCATCATTGTGATAATGCAAGGACCCAAAGACAATTACTAGTATAAAGTATAAACTTCCTTTACCTTACCCAGCTGATATATACGGAGATTCAATCTAGCAACCATACATTTCAGTGGAAAAGTGTTAAGAGGCACCTTTTTGGACAACAAACCAGCAAAGTCATTACCCACAAAGCCACTCCAAACTTTTTTTTTTTCAGCCCACAATCCTTGTAAACAAGGACCTGGAGTTGAGTGAAATTGGGCTGACAAAAACAGCACCAAGGTCCACTGGATCTTTCATTAAAATGTTTAAATCTCTAGCTAAAGGCCCATTGAAATTGAAGCCTAAGGTGGTCCAAGGTGGTCTCAAAACAATACATGAGGCTCGAAAGGGAACCCACAATCCTTGGGACTATCTCAGGTAGTTGATGAGAAGCGAAATGGACGTACTCTCAGCTAAGCCCATGTCATGTTCAAGCTATGGTCTCAAAACAATACATGAGCCTGGAAAGGGAACCCGCAATCCTTTGGACTATCTCAGGTAGTTGATGAGAAGCGAAATTAATATACTCTCAGCTAAGCCCATCATGGTCAAGCTATTAGCTTGAGCCTTGAACATGACATGCCTCTTAGCTTCTCATGCAAACTCAATAGCAAGGCAGGCAAACCGAATGAGATAGATCAAAGAAGAGACTACCAGAGTTTCCAGTAAGCTTGGAGACGCAAGGAAAATAAATATTACTGAATAAATACATCACAGTCGTTAGTCCAAGCATTTAAAACCACAACCAATTCCATAAGATGTTTCAAAATACTTGTAACAGGAACCAGTCTATGTTTTACAACTCTTACTATCCTTTTAAAAGAAATATTTCTAAATCAATATAATTCATTGATAGCATTCACACCAATAATAAGAATGTATAACATTTATGACAACTTTTTTTTTTTTTGGGTTGAAAAACCACCACATAGAAGGGCAACTTATTTATTCAAAATTTAAGTTTCAATTGTGAACATCAAAAACATCTTGTGGAACAGTACTCCATCCAGACAAGAAAATGATTTGAAACTCTAGCTATTCTACTAAGTTTATGAGCGACATTATTACCATGTCTACAAACATGGCAGAAATGAAGAATTAATAAAACAGGAAGAGATTGTCTTGACTAGATGTTTTGTGTGATATCATATTACCATTTTAAACTAAACTCTAAATATATGCTTTCCAAAAGAAAATTGCATCTTTAATTAACCCAAATATAAATATATATATATATATATATATATATAAAATGTGGGGGCCAATTATCTAGAAGATACTATTAAAACTGTATGAATTGGGCCATAGGCCCAATGGCCCAATCCGAGGATATTAACCAATCCGAGGATGGTCAAATAAGGTTATAATGGAAATAGTATAAGAAGAAGAGATAAAAATTGTATGTGATAGTCCAAAATACGTCCGAGGAAAAAAATCATCTCGGAAACGGAGATCCGAGGTCAGTGAGAATGTCTCATCATCCTGGATGTTCTTCAAGGTTGCATCACAACTAGGAGTCGGATATTGGATAAGGGATGAGTAAAGGGAGGCAACAAATATCTTCAAAAGCTGCTACCTCCACATTAAATGCTTCCCAACTAACTCTCTGGCTGCATTAATGTGGAGGTGATACCTGAACAGTGGTCAAGCAGCCTTACAGCTACTAGTTGATGGTTCTGGGAGGTGTTGGATGGGATAAGAAGGAGTTCCTAGAATCTAACCTACACGTGTATGGTAGAGATGATACAAAAATTGTAGTATATAGCATGGGAAGGTGGCCTAAAGAAAGGAGATCGAGGAAACCAAGAAATCTTTGCAATAATACTTTGAACTCTTGTAACATTGTTAATCAACAAGACATTATTACATAACTCCTCAGGCCGTGCTGAGGACAGATTTTCTTATCTTATTTGTGTTTAATGCTCTTAAATCAGTAACTATTATTGTCGTTTTTCTGGAATAGAACTAGTTCTTTTACCCACGTTCTACAAATTCATTGTTTGGGCTTGTTAGGCTAAAACCCAATCATATACTAGGTCCAATCCAAATTTAGTCCTTACAATAAAGTTGGCTTTGTTTCATAAAAGAAAAAAGAAAAGGGAATGGCTGTAGCAAGATAGCTGAATAGACCAAAAAAAAAAAAACCACAGGGGCATAACAAAAATCCAAAAACACCGAGATCTCTTGTTGGACCTCAATAACATTAAATCTTGGGACTTCCAACTTGTGAGGTCCAATCGACTAATGTTGACACATATTAGGTCGCCTAGAAACAAAATGGAATTTAATTGTCATAACTTTTTTTTTAGAATGAAACATAGCTTTGAATCATCATTCTTTGCTTTAACAGGCAAGTAAAGTTTTCTAATCAAGCATCCAGGCATAAGTGACTTTTTTGGGACAAGGGGTAAACAGAAAACATTATGAAAAAGGAAAAGAAAAAAGGAAAAAGAAAAAAAGCTGGGGGCACAATTTTTCTAGGTACAATTATACTTAAACCAACCTTCATACCCTTCATTTTCATTTAAAAAGAGTGTTGCACGCTCATTAAGTTGGGGGCACACTTTTGAAACTAAATAACAGTCCACAGCACATTGCCTAAGTCTAAGGAATTCCTATTGATTTTCTTGATATTTATAAGGTAACATCGTATTGAACCAGGGATCTAAATTCTGGCTTTACACAAGTTACATAACAAATAGTCAGTTGTAATTTTAATAGCAACAAGTAAAGGGGTTGAATCATGCATATCATTTTGGATCTTAAAGCCTCTTTTTTCTAGTTGTTCTTTCTCTTGGGTTAAAAGATACCTAAACCATGTGGCCCATAATCCATTAATCTTGCTATGTGTGGTTTTGATGTCAATAGAATGCTTTGTTGTAACTCTTCCTCACACCTCTCACTCCCGACTAATGTGTGGGATGCTTGAAGGAAAGATTTTGGGTCTGTTTCTTCAGTTTAATCAGGCGAAAATACCAAATCTTTGGTTTATTTAGCCAAAAAGAGAGTCATGCATGGGCGTTGACAAAGAAACAACTTTTATTAATATTAATATTATTATTATTATTATTATTTATTTCTGCTTCTGCTAAGATTGGTAATTGTCAGCCTTAGCTCATATATCTGGGGTAAGGTCGAAATGATATAAGATAAAAAAGATCTACAGCCTAAGCATCATACCCTTATGAAAGTGATAATGACTATTTCATAATAATATGGAGACACAAGTCACGCAAAGAGAGAGAGAGAGAGAGAGAGAGAGAGAGAGAGAGAGAATGCTTTAGATTCTCTTTGTTTGCCATTTTGATGGGGGGTTTGATCAGTAGTGCCGGTGGTGGTAGTAGTGGTGGAGGGATTGAATTTTGGCTGATATTGCTCCGCACAGCTCAAACATGACTAGAGGGGTCTTTGCTCAGCTATAACCCCTTCTTTGTACTCCACCTATCGGTCCTATTCCCAGTTCATCAATGCACAGTTCCTCTACCCTCACTCTCTTTAACACCTATAATAACGACCCAAACCAATGGCCTGGATATATATATATATATATATATATATATGAGTTTAAGTTACACATTTTTTAAATCATTGGATTTAAGTAGATCCAACGATCAAAAAAAGACCCTCATTAATGCTAACATTCTTACAAGTATCTCATTAGTTATCCCTTGTTTATTGCATTCAATACGTATCTCTAAACCTAACAAAAGAATACATCTGACTCTCTCTCTCTCTCTCTACGTTTGGTGTTCAAGCCTTTGTCTCTTTGTTTGTCTCCGTTTGTTGCTCCTCCTGCACCATTGTTCCAGGTTGCTGCCAGAAAAAAAAAAAAAAAAAAAAAAAATTCGCATTAACGTGTTGTGAGTGCTCTTTTCTATTGTGAGTGCTCTCTCTCTACGTTTGGTGTTCAAGCCTTTGTCTCTCCGTTTGTCTCCATTTGTTGCTCCTCCACCATTGTTCCAGGTTGCCGCCACAAAAAAAAAAAAAACCCGATCGCATTAACATGTTGTGAGTGCTCTGTTTTTTTTTTTTTTTTTTTCCTTTTCTGGAACACAGTAAATGGTTCACAAAGAATCATGTGGCAATACAGATTTGTTAAAACCATTGTATGTGTAGTAAATTTAGAGAAACTTACACTGTGGCTTACATTATTGATAGTTCCCTAGTTACATCCCCAAGTTGTGAGTGCTCTAAAAAAAACTAACACTGTGACTTACACTGTTGAATAGTTGAAGAAATTGATAAACAAAAGACATCACTGAAGCTAGACATGAACATATTAAATTTTTTTTTTTCTTTTGCGAGAAAGAGACATGAACTTATATAGGTGGCTGATGATGATATAATAATGGACAAACAGCAATTTGCCAACCAATTAATGATTTTGATGATGCAACTGCTTTGGAGCAATTTAATAAAAAACATTATCTGGCAGAAATATCTAGTTTTCATGTTCCAAATCCGTAATTAGACTGATGGAATATATATATTTTTTTATTTAAAAAATTTCATGTTTTCAAAGTCGAAATTGAATTTGAGTGTCAACTTGAGTGTTTGGTTATGATTATGTACATTTTTATATCTTTGTCATATTTACAATTTCAAGTCAATTTGAGTGTTTGATTATGATTATGTACATTTTTATATCTTTGTCATTTTAAACATTTTTATTTAAAATGTTTGCATTTTTTTTTTTTTTTTTTTTTTGTGTTCATTATTTGTATTGGTTCTTATAGTTACTAAATCACAAATGGAACGTGAAGAGTTATATGATGCCCCAGACAATTCGAGATCATCAGAACAAGAGTTACCGCTTGAAGATTTTGGTGATTGTGAGTTGAAATCCAAGCCATATGTCGGAATGAAATTTGACTTCCTTGATGATGTTGAAACTTTTTACAAAGAATTTGCCAAAAAAGAAGGTTTAGGAATCCGTATCCGTATGAGTAAAAAAGCACCCATAAGTGATGATGTAACAAGTCGTATTTATGTATGTTGTAGTGAAGGGCAGCGCAAAACAAAAAATGCATTAGACAATGGTTTGAGTAGAGATAATGAAAATAAGGCCCGTAGAAGTTGCTCAAGTCTTAGAATTGGATATGAAGCAATGCTTAGGGTCATGAAGAATAAGAAGTTGCAGAAATGGATTGTAAAGGGATTTGACAACAACCACAATCATGGTATTATTAGTCCAAAGAGTGTGTCATACCTCCAATGCCACAAAAAAATGTCTACCGCTGCTAAGAGTCTAGTTGAAAATTTTGGTGAAGAAGGTCTTCCAACAGGAAAAGTTGCCATGATGTTCAATGTAGGTGACCAAACATTTACAAGTAGAAATTGTTGGAATCACTTGAGAGATGTTAGGGGAAAAAATCTAGATGTTGGAGATGCCTCAGCTGTCCTTAATTATTGCCAAAAACAACAAGCTCAAAACTCCAATTTCTTTTATGCAATTCAATGTGATGATGTTGGCCATATGGTTATTTTTTTTTTTGGGTGGATGCGCGATCAAGAATGGCTTATCAATACTTTGGGGATGTAGTGACATTTGACACAACTTACAAAACAAACAAGTATGATATGCCATTTGCTCCTTTTACGGGGTTAAACCATCACTGTCAATCAATTTTATTTGGTTGTGCATTGTTGCAAGATGAGATAGAACAAACTTTTGTGTGGCTATTTGAAACTTGGCTTCAAGCAATGTGGGGGAAGGAACCAAAATCTATTATTACAGATCAAGATTTAACCATGGGTGCAGCTATTGCAAAGGTATTCCCAAGAACTCGTCATCGTCTTTGTCTTTGGCATATTAAGAAGAAATTTCCAGAAAAACTTTCCTATATATATCATAAGAATTCAATATTCAAACGTGAGTTGAAGAGATGCATATGTGAGTCATCTAGTGTGGAAAAATTTGAGGAGGCTTGGAAGAGCCTAATATTGACTTATGGCTTGGAGAGAAATGAATGGCTTGAAGGATTATATAATATTCAAGAGTCATGGGTACCGGTTTACAATAGAAATACTTTCTTTGCAGGAATGAACACTACCCAAAGAAGTGAAAGCATCAATGCATTCTTTGACTCTTTTGTTAACTCAAGAACTACATTAAAGGATTTTGCGGTCAAATTTGCAAAGGCGGTGGACAGTTGTTATAAGAAAGAAAGGAAGGAAGACTTTGATTCAAGACATAAAACACCTTCTTTGGTAATTGGCTCAAAAATAGAGCATCAAGCTGCTTCTATATACACGAGAACCATATTTAATAAGTTCCAAAAAGAATTGGTGAGTAGTAATCACTTTACAAAGGAAAAGGTTGAGAAAAATGGAACTTTTTATTGGTACAAAGTAACAAGTTCCTTTGATCCAGATGATGCATTTATTGTGAAGCTGAACTTGGAATCAAAAGTTTGTGAATATGACTACCAACTTTTTGAGTTTATGGGAATTGTTTGTAGGCACATGTTATTAATCTTCCAGGTTAAAAATATTTTTCAGATTCCTAGCCACTACATCCTACGGCGTTGGACAAAAGAAGCAAATAAATAACTCAAAAGTGTAGAATATAGATCAAGCTTTGAGGATGAGCATCATATGTCAAGAGTCTTACAAAGCATCCATGTTTGTCAACGTCTAAGTCAATTGTCTTCCCTTGCTGAAAAATCTGAAGATATATATAAAATGATAATCTCAGACTTAGACCATACCCTTAAGAAAGCTTTTGGAATAGAAAATGAACTGCTTGAAGATAAGGAAGATGATGAAATGGATATGCATCACAAGAGTGGTGAATCAGCTGACATTGTTGAAGTAGAAGACTGCTCTGTCATTGTTCCTTTAAATATAAAAGATCCACATGTATCACAAACCAAAGGTCGAAAGAAAAGTACCGAGAAACAAGGTCCTGGTGGGAGAATGAAAGGTGGGCTTGAAATATCCTTAGCTCATGCAACGACAAAAAGACGACCTTGTCAATTTTGTGGGGGTTATGGTCATAATCGTCGTACTTGTAAACAATTTAATGGCGAAGGAAGTGATTACCAAGATGAAGAAAACATTACAGAGGTTGATGACAATGATGTTGATGATTTAGCATAAAGTGAGTTCTTTCATTACATTTTTCAAGTCATTTTTTTTTTTAAGAATTTTTTATTGTAATAATATATATCTTATGTTTCAAATTTACTTATACCTTTTTTTGTTCTACTGTAGGTACATGTGGCTGAAGAGAATCACAAAATGATCATTCCTTGGTGGAATTTATATATATATTGAGTCCAAGTAGCTGAAGGAGCTATGTTTAAGGAGCTATGTTGTTAATCATGATGAAATAGTTTTATTTGGTTTTTTGTTTTGTTTTTTTAAGGACCTATGTTGGAATACTGTTTTTACTTCAATTTAATGTCATTAACGGTGTGTTTTTAAGGACCTATGTTGGAATACTGTTATTTAAGGACATATGCCTCATTTTTTCAGATTTTCTACTGCTCACCTCTTGTTTTGAAGGGGTACTTGCAGCTTTGTGTTTGCTTTTTTAATAACAGTTTCTTAGAATTAATCTATCTTTGTTTGTGGTTCTAAATAATAGGTAGTATAGTTGCTTTAAGTTACCGCATTAGTGGTTCTGCGCTGTTTACAGCACTTACTGCATTGCATTAGCATAGTTGTTTGTTTACTGCATTGCACTGTATAAGTTACTGCATTAGTGGTTTTTTTTACTGCACTTACTGCACTGCATTAGCATAGTTGTTTGTTTATTGCACTGCACTGTTTATTTACTGCACTGCATAAGTTACTGCATTAGTGGTTTTTTTTTATTGCACTGCATTAGCATAGTTGTTTGTTTACTGCACTGCACTATTTGTTTACTGCACTGCATAAGTTACTGCATAAGTTCTGCACTGTTTACAGCACTTACTGCACTTTACCACACTGCATAAGTTACTGCATTAATGGTTTTTTTTTACTGCACTGCATTAGCATAGTTGTTTGTTTACTGCACTGTACTATTTACTTACTGCACTGCATTAGTGGTTTTTTTTACTGCACTGCATTAGCATAATTGTTTATTTACTGCATTGCACTGTTTGTACCTATATCAATGGCACTATGACCGTCATTTAGTCTCCATCAATCCTGGGAATTCAATTGGGATGACTATAAAACCAAACCAAACCAATAAATTTGATGCATTTAACTATAAATAAGTGTGCTTATACAAAACTTAGACATATAATTACAGATAGTTCAAGAAGTGCTGTAATATGTTCGAACGACTGTAGACTAGTTCAAAAGTGAATTAATGTGGAACTAGTCTTTACAAACAATCAGATCATTACACGTGTATATAAATCACAACTAAAAATTAAAAACTAAGCCTAAACTACAGGTAGTATAGCTACTTTAAATTACTGCACTGTCTTCTCTGTTTACTACACTTTTAACTGCATTGTCGCTTAGGTAGTCTTGGCTTGAACTCTTCCAATGCACTGTTATGGCATTTTGCCTCTCTACTTGAGTCTTTGTCTTGATACACTCCAATACTAGGAGCAGAAAGCCTTTCCGTACAAGACCTTACGCAATTCGCACCTATAAAAGAGGCAAAGGAACTCCATCATTTTCATAATACATATAAAAAAAAAACTCCATGAAATACTGTCTAGAAAAGTATAAGGAATTCAATAGAAGCATTACACAGAATTGACTATTATTGTCATTGGAAGATTAGTTCCAGAACCATATATTTCTTTTATGCTAGAAAGAGTTGAGTTCTCCTCAACCCATTCAAGAACTATGTACCCAAGATTGTAGTGTGGGCAGGGCTCTTCATTTTACATTGCTCCATTGTTGAATATGTATGGTTGAGCACAAACCAAAAATACACTATTGAATCCAATTCCTATAAAGTATAAAATAAGCTAATTAGAGCCACAACATCACATATCCTACCCAACCAATAGCTTAAAGGAAAAATAAAAAATCAGTTTTATCTAAATTCTAATAGGTTCATACTTCCAATAGCTTACTTGAGTATTATTAACTTGTAATCATCATTAAAATTGTGCATATAACCATAGTAAGGTTGGCATAGAAGTGATTTGAGTAGAAACGTAGTAAAATTGAAGCTAAGACATAAGGGAGGTTAACTGCTGCAAAATCAAAATTCCAAGCAACATAAGAGAGGTTAACTAAGTGGCCTTCACGTTCAAGTAGCAATAATTGTGGATGGGCAAAAATACTACATCTATAAATATAAAGAACACTTCGAAATACAATAATAAACAGCCACCAATCGCACATTTACCACCTCTTTAACATCAAAATAAGCCTAAAAAACAAACACAAAATCATCTAACCAAATCTTGTCCTCACCACATATATCTCAGATTCACTTTGCACATTGTAGTGCATGTATACGCAGGTGCCAAAATGATCATACCACTAATCTTGATCATATCTAAGCAAAAAATATAACTTCTAGCATGATCTAGAAACTAAAATGATTTATGAATCAAAGTTACATGTTTATGCCTTGTTCCTGATACTTAAGAATTTACATGATAACAATTGCATGTCCAAGAATGAGTCTTGATGATTAAAGTAAGCTTTTCTTAGGGAAATAGAAAAGTTTCATGAAAAGACCATACCCAAATTTTTTAAAATGGAAAAAAAAAATTCTGCTGGGGCATTTTATCAAACAGTTGGAGCACAAAAGGAATGAGCCTGAATTCCTAATTACCCAATACAAAAATCACTCAAGATACACCATTTTATCAAGGACTTAACTGTAATTATCAAATAGATCAACATGATTATCAAAGGGAATCAAAGAAAAGCAAATAATTAAAAAATCAAGAACACCTATGGCAGAACATTTTATTTTATAGGGCATGAAAATCCTAGAATTTCATCTGGCCAAAAAGAAAGGGAAATTGGACTCACCTCGTGCGGCGATGAGTAGGTAGTGCCCAAGTCTCCATTGTTGCCAAGTGGGATTTCGGAGATGATAACCCAACTTCGGCAGGAAAACATCTTGTTTGGCATTGGGGGAAAATGACCCACAACCCATCGAAGACAATTGTGAATTTTCTCTCATCAGTGTTCGGCTTGGTTTTTTTATTTTCTTTCTTCTTTTTATGCCGGCAACATGTGGGGGTGGAAGTGGAGGAGCAATGGAGGAGGAGATAGAGAGAGAGAAACGCAGGTTTAGAAGAGAGAGAGAGAGAGGGAGACTAACGGAGACAAATGGCTTAAACCAAACGTAGAGAGAGAGAGAGAGAGAGTCAGACGTATTTTTTTTTCTTGGGGTTTAGAGATAGTCAGATAGGTTTGAAGGAAATTAATGAGAGTAATTAATGAGATTTTATTAAAAATATTTGTAATAATGAGGGTGTTTTTTTAACCGTTGGATCTACTTAAATCTAATGGCTTAAAAAATGTATAACTCTTTAGAGTTATATCAGGTGTAACTTGAACCCATCTCTCTCTCTCTCTCTCTCTCTCTCTCTCTCTCTCTCTCTCTCTCTCTCTATATATATATATATATATATATATTTATGGCACAATGTGAAAAATATCAAATAAGAAGCACAAGAATAGTGATTGGATTTGAAAATCAAATAGGCTCTGAATTGTATACCAAAGCACATAACGATCAAACAGAAAAGAAAAGGCCAAATTGGGTTTTCCATGTTAAGAGGGAAGCAAACTTTGTCCCCCCATTTTTGGGCCTTTTGGGCATAAATTGTAACTGGGCGGGCCTGTTCCCATCTCCTGAATTCATGCCTCTGTTTCGATAGTAGAAGATAGAGATGATTAGGGCCCTGTCTTTCCTTTGTATCTCCTTTCTGCAATAAAGTCTTTTTTATCCATTAAGAAAAAAAAAAAAAAAAAAAGGCTTTACCATGCATGTTGGTATCATCATACCATAAATATTAATTCCAACAAAGGTTTGCAAAAGAAAGCTTATGCTATGCCCTCAAATGAATGAATGTGAAATAATTCCAACATTAGGACAGTATTCTAAGCACTCTGAAAAGATAACATGAGAAAATGTTCATATTTTAACACAATTGATAACTTAACAATCAATTTAGACACTGAAGTCTGGAGGAGAGGACTACTCTTTGACTGCATATAGACAGCCTTCACCAACACATACTTTTGACAATCATTCTTTGGCTAATACTCTAGTCGCTAGACCTAAATGAAAATCAATCTTTTTTTTTTTTTTTTTTTCATGATCTGTAAAATGAAAATTGTAGGGATAAGGGCCCAAAATTATATATTGGGTCTTTGGCTTTAGCCGAGGACGTTGATTGGTCCGAAGACGAATAAACAGTTGTGAGGGTGTTAAGTTTAGAGTCCCATGAGTAACGTGCAAGCGGAAAGGTTGGGAAAGGTGATCTGAGGAAGATTGTCTCCTCAGATAAACAAAGCATAGATCGAATGTATGTTTTATCACTCAAAGTGACATTTCAAGAAATGTCATTGAGAGGGACATGCCTTATGAACGTACTGAAAGAATGAGAGCTTGGAAATATCTAAGGGAAAGCTGCTACCACCGTATTAAGTGCTTTGCAGCTAACTTTCTGGCTGCATTAATGTAGAGAAAACCCCTGAACAGTGCTGCCTTAGCTACCTCAACTCACAGAAGGCCTGAGAGGGTGTCCGATGGGACAGACACTCAAGTAGTGGGTTAAATGATCAACAAGTGTAGGGTCAAGATGATCAAAAGGGAACTATATAATGTAAGAGGCCCTCCATGGAAGAAGGATCGAAAAAGAAGAAGATAAAGAACTGTAGCAATCAAAATTGTATTAGGAATCTGTTCAATTGATTTATATTAGAACTTACCTCCTCGGATTGTGCTGAGAGTGAATTTATTTGGATCAATCCTTCTTACTTTTGTTTGATTATCTTTCAAACTCATTCTATCCATTGTCCAACTCATTAGGGCCTAGTTTTCTAATCCACTCTCTACAAATTTATTGTACTGGGCTCATTGGACCAATATCCCTTTACATTTTGAGTTTGGGCTCCAAAATATGTCCCTACAAAAATAAATTCTATTGATCAAATAACTGCAACAGACTATCTATAGGAACACCTAGCCACAAGGGTACCTTTCCAAGCCTCCCTATAGCAAAAGAAGTTTTTTTTTTTTGATAGAAACCTCAAAGTTAAAGGTTATTTAATTCTTTCTTACCAAATGAAAATTTTCAAACAATTATCAATTATAAATGACATTATTTACTCTCATAATCCAGTCATCACTTTAAAAGAATATATATGAACAATTTGCAGGGAGAAGAAACAATTATGCTCCATAAAATATGGATCAACGACAATAGAATATTATAACACACTGAAAATTACAAACTAAACGAAAGAAGCCTGAAATAACAATATACACGTGTTGCATGCTATGTAAATCCTAGCTTAGAATTAAAGGAAACCGTAATAATAAAATTCCACAATAAATAAAAATTACAAACAGTCCATAGTTTAGAACTAAAAAATATGTACCTAGTTAATAGAGAAAGTCCATTTATTACAAACTTTATACATAATTAAACTAGTCTAGGAGTAGCTAGACCTTAGACTTTCCGTAAATACACAAAACATATAGATGAAAGGCAAGTCCAAATTTCACATAAACTATTAGCAGTTCAGCACATTTATCAGTTTTACATTATATGTGATGGATCGAGATCTACATAGCTCTACACAAAATACATAGAAAGTGATATCGAATTTGTAAGGGATATACCAAACTGATCTGATAAAGGGGGAAAGATGGCTGGAATGTAATATGGTACGATGGGTTAAATCAAACAACTAATAAATAAAATGAATAAATGGTTCACCACTTTATGACATATAGGAACACCACCCAAAAAGATACAGAACCAAAATTCGCCACCCAAGGAAACCACCAATGTAATAAGAGTTTAAAAGAAGAAATCCATCTTCTAAAGCACAAAGATTTTTTAATTTGAAAATACACTTTGATTTTATTTAATTCAGCTAGAAGGCTTATATAGAGTGTAGAACAACCCTCTAAGCATAGGAGAACGGAAATAGTAATTAAAACTTAAACTTAGTCATGACCAAAGTCAGACATGACCCTTAGGAACTAGAAGTACAATAAAACACTTGTCGGCCTAAGAGAAATAAAACATAAATTTTGATACATCCGAGGAGACACTAATTGAAGACAATTTGACTTCTCTTTATTAATGGAAAAAAAAGTTCAAAGAGATGGGTTGCACTTCTTGTCTTCAAAAATAACATTTGGGCCAAACTTAGCATCAGATTGGGTTTGCTGAAATTTGGGACACTCCAGTGTCAAAAAAGCAACTTCAAAACACACATAAACTATCAGCACATTTATTAGCTTTCATATGTGCTTCATCGAAACCTGCAAAGCTCTGGCGAGGATGCTCCTGCAATAAATTAAAAAAAAAAATTAATGCAATAATATTCCAACTTGTTTTTCTAATCATTTTTTTTTTTAATTTATTCTTTAAACAAAATAAACAAGGAAATAAACTCATTCAAACACAATTAATTTTTCTAAAATAGAAATTAGTGAAAGAAGTGTTTTTCATTTGCCGTCTAATTATTTAAGCTAGGAAGCATGGACATAGATACAAACATGGCACAACAACACAGTCAATTTTTTTTTTTTTTAACTATAACATGAAATGGTGGGTATAACACTAGTATAATACGGATACGACATGAATACGATACTCTAAATAAAGTGTCTATACTTCCTAATATATAAATAACCTTGAAAAGGGTCATCAAAACTCAAATTATACAGTATAATAAGCATGTTCAACATGTCAAATAAATCCATTACCTAATAAGAGATTCATATGGTAGGTATATATATTAAAAAACTTTGTGTCTTGCCCACCTTGGTGTGTGTAAGGACTAGCTAGTGAGCAAGTCAGCAACAGTCCAGATCAGGTGATTCTCGACAACCCAGTGGCAAGCCTTGATCTGACCGGGACCTGACGCTATAGTCAATTCAGCTTGATTCGGGTTCGAATCCGACGTGTGCATGTGACAGCTAGCAACACCATGATTGATCTTAGCCTTCGAATTCGGATCCAGTATATCTACTTCATAGACTCGAACCTTTGGTACCGAATGACAGTGATAAAGTAGGTACGGGAACAAGGTTTGATGACAAGAGACCATTTGCGTGACTTTGCCACCGTTGATTCCTTCGACTGATCCGATCATTATATTCTGCTTTGACCCTTTAAAATTTTCTGTTGATCGAACCACAATGTTTCTGCCCAAGACCGAGATTGCAAAGTCAATCATGTCCTCAGCTGAGCCCACGCACTGCTTGGTCTCGCCCGGGCTCGGAGCACTCTCGCACTCACTCAACGTCTTCACTATCATAGTCTCCGCAGTGGAATTATCATCCACGTGAAATATCTTCTTCAACTCCGAGACCTTAGACGTCGAAAACGGTAATTTCGATGAAATTGACCGAGGCAAAAATGACCTCTTAGGCATTTTATCCTTGATATCTGGCATTGACAGCACCTTCCCTTTCTTTAACATCGATTCCCTAAAGAAAATACCTGACTGAACCCACCCTGATGCATCGGCGAAAGCACCGGTATGGGTTATCAGTTCTTCGAGATTCGGGGATGAATCGGGGAAGCAGAAAAGGTTGGCGGAGGCGCAGAACGCTAGGAACTGAGAGGAGAGAGCATTCTCGGCGGCGAGTTCGGAGAATCTAGCAGAGTCGACCGCGCTCAATGGGGATGCCTTGGATAGGAGAAAGGTTGGTTTGGCAATGGCGTGGTTGTTGTTTCGGACCTCTTTGTTCCAATACTGAATCAGATTGGATTTTGGGGTGGATAAGCTTTCACCGGCGGAAGCGGAGGCGGACCCAACCTGCATTGACACAAAGGGTAAACATTGAGAATGTGAGAATAAGAGAATATCAAAGACAGAGTGAGAGTGAGAGTTCTTACAGTGAGATACGAGAAAAAGAGTACGAGAAGAAGAAGAGCCATGGGACTGAGTTGCTTTTTTGTGTCCTGAGAGCCTGAGATTAGTTTTGGTGTGTTTGTAGGGTTATAGAACGTGGAGATTTATAGGAAAATCAAGTAGTACATAAAACTAATAAAAGTGATTATCAAAAAACAGTATTACAAGTTGATTGGTGGGCGGCCATTAATTATAAGTTGATTGGTTGCCACTTGCCAAGTTGATTGGTTGATTGGTTGGCGGCCATTGCAAGTTGATTGGTTGCCAAGAAATAGTGTAAGAAAATGAAAGAAAATATGTGATAATATGTGATTTGATAGTAGAGGCTAAATTGGTTGCTAGTTGAAAATAAGATAGACTGAATTGGCTACTACCAAAATGTAAGGATCAAAATGGTATTTTTCTTTCAGTTATTAATAGTTAATAACGGGCTTTCATATCTTCCAAGGTTGTAAATTATAAGAAAAAATTTAGAATCACATCATTTTGCGTCCTAATTTTGTTATAACTTTAGACGTGATGGCAGGAAAAAAAAGAAGGTAAATCTATGTGAAAATAAAGAATAATTAGATATAATTTTTCACATGATATAATTGTGAGGAAAAAATATGATAAAAAGCGTGGCCATAGAATTACACAAATTATAATCGATATAATTTCCTAATCTCTAGTGGGAAAAGGCTGAACTGATGGAGATGCAAGGCATTATTAGAACAAACAAAAGAGACTATTTTAATAACAAAAGAAATCACCAATTAGGCAATTATTGATAGATGGGATGATTATATTATTCAAAAGCATATGCACCAAAAAATAGATTGCATAAAACTAAAAATAAAAAAAGTTAATTAAGTAACCCAACTCAATTATTATTATTATTATTATTTTATTGAAAAGTGTCAAGGATAAGAACCACCACTGATTCTAAGAGTTCAAGTAGTTGTGATAAGTATGAACTCTTAGAATCTGTAGGCGGCCTCTTATCCTTAACAAAAGGAATTCAATTATTGATAGTTAAGTAGTGCATGTATCTACTATCGACCACTCTTCTCCAGGAACAACAAAGACGCAAAGGATTTCTTTATTTTTTTAGGTGTTAAATTATATTGATATAAGATCACTTTTAAATGGGCCATGGTTTACACTATTTTTATTATACATTCTCCACAGTATATCACATCAACATTTATAAGAAAACGTTATTAATTTTTTTTGTATCACTGGGCTTATCTGTTTCATAATGGGTATTCCCTTCAATTACTAGCCTACTTGCCCGTAACAATGAAAAACAAATGTAATTGCCAATGCTATAAACTGAGTATCCAACTGATTTTATTTTGGCTTGTTAAGCGAGAGATTAAATTAGGCGTTGAATTTCTTCTCGACCCCTTCAGAGAAAAATTCTTTCAACTTACTAAGCGGTATTTCATAAATTATCCAAGTATAATTTTGAGCCCAAGACATATTTAATGAGTTATGTTGAGAGAAAATTTAGTTAGAATTTATTTGTTTGTTTAGACCCCTGAACACTCAAATTGTTTAACCTAATTAATTAACCAAGTTAACACTTAGGTCTATTATTCAGATCTAGGTTAAACAATAATAAATCATATCATGCAATGTGGAAAAAAAAAAATAAAACAATAATATTGATGGTGTCACAGAAAACATCCAACTCCATAATTCGTCCATATGTCTCGTCCAAAGGAGAGAAGATATGACAAACCACAGGCGAAGTGATCGTTCCAAGCATCCTGGACGACCTCGTCCATCTTCGGACGGACGAGCCCCCATGGTAATCTTACCCATCATCATTCGGGCAAGGGCAAGCCGTCCAAGACGATCTCGTCCATCTCCAATAAAAGATGGACGAGTTCATCATGGAATGGCCCGTCTCACCTAGGTAACTTCCATAGCGGTTATGGAAGTTACCCCCAATTCTCTGAACTCCGAGACATTGGGAACGGTTATTAAACAGATAACCGTTCTCCACACACTATATAAGAATTCACCGATGAAGGGTAAGGGATTCAGAAAATTTTATTCTAAGAAATTACTCCTTCCTTACAGAGAGAAAAAAGTGACTAACTTAATCATCGAATGACTTTTGGCCGGTCCCCACCGGTCTCCTCTGACCTAGTGTTGTTGTTTTACAGGAAATAGCCAAAAGGTCACCATCGTTCGAGACACTTCAACCTAGTGATATCCAAGGAATTATCAAATATGATTATCCAAGAAAACTATGTGAAATAGTAACTTACTAGCACAATCACGTGCTAGCTCCAAATCCACAGACTCCTTTTCTTTTTGATTTGCAACACACAAATACTCATGCTTGTGACTTTGAGATCTCACTCAAAGGTTTAGCAACACAAACTCTCCAGTTTGTGACTTTAAGACTACCCTTGAAGGTTTAGATCATCGGCAGTTATTAATCTTGTTGCAGCAACTTCAGATCTACCGATTCTAATGGTATGAGAATGTTTTCCAGCAGTGACTTTGAAAGAGTAAGGCACAGTACCTTTTAAATCTCACAAGAACACCTCCAAAGTCTTCGCAAAACGTGCCTTAGGGTTCCCTTTAAATACTATGTGAAATAGATCAAAAATCGTAATCACTTAATGAGCTTAATGAGCAGATGGACTTAATTAAAATTTCGCAGACCCGTATTTCGATTTGTCGAAGCTGTTTTTTGATTGGTCGAACCTAACATGTTTCAAATTCTTCTTTCTGCAGTTTGTATGTTCTTGTGTTCTGACTTGTAACACCTTAAGCATTGTCTAATCAAACCTATAGACTTTAAAATCTATATCTAGACAAGTTTATGCTCATGGTTTGCCAATTGTTCTAAACTTTTGGAACATAACAAAATCAAAATTAGATTTTGCATTTATTAGTTTTTCATACAAATTAAATTGTTTAGATTTTTTCTGTTTTTTTTTCCTAAACTAATGAGTATTTTGTATGTGAGGATCTTGAATGTAACTAACTGTAATTGAGCTAAACGATTCCATGTACCTATTCCCATTCAATTTAGGAGATATTATTGAACCAATTTATTTATTTTTTATTTTGTGTTGTATTTAGTAGAATTTCACTAATAGTAACAGTGGATTGATATTATATATGTAGTGTTTAATAGTGATTTTCAAAATTATATACATAACAAGAGTGTAATGAGAAATTTGGCGTAACCAATATCATTAAAATTGCAAGAAAAAATCATTTTAATATCTTCAAATGTCATGGTCGAACTAATGTCCTATATATTTAATAACCCAAATCAACATCAATATCACCACTACAAATCATCAATCAAGTGCGTAAGCACGAGTTATATACTAGTTTAAATAATATGCGATGATGATTTTACGAATTGGCACATAATGGGTTGGAAAAGATTTTCCCGCACCATTTGGAGAAAAAATTTCTTTTGTTCCCTAATTGCAAAAGATGGTGTTGGACTAATGCCCTAAAACCCAAATCCTTGAAGCCCCAGGGTGGCATAATTCACAGTTAGAAATCTCATTCTCACCAAAGCCAACCCCACAAACTAATAATGTTTTTCCTTTTGGGAGCCTTTACCATCATTCATCATTGTAATAATGCATGAACCCAAAGACCCAAAGACGAGGGACATAGCTAGCTTTGGACTAGGGGTGCAATGGCCCCCCTAAATTTTTTTTAAAATATTATTATTATTATATATATATATATATATGTATTAATTTTAGAAATTTTGTTCTATAAAATTACATTTTTTTTCCTTTAAACAATATCATTGATTTTTTTTAAGAATAATACTATACTCAAACTTTTTTATAACATTTTTACAAACTGTTTTGGTAGCAAATTCTTATTGGTTTGCACATGGACCCACCACTCACATCAATTTTTTTTTTTACATACTAATAACCATTTATTACATCAATAATTTATAAAAAAATTTGTAACGCTAGTATTTTCCTCATTTTAGTAACTATAAAAAAAAATTATAGATTTAAAATCTAAAAAAAAAATACAAGCACAAAAAAAAATAGCTCAACAACAAAAACTACCAATAGTAATTTTTTTTAAAAAAAAGTAAGCTCAATTAACCAATTTTATTTAAAATAAACAACCCTGTCAGTTAAAAAATTATAAACAAAAATAATTTTATTCTTACCGACAAAAAAAAAAAAAAAAAAATTCTCAGCAACTAAGTAGTAACAGAGTTAAAGGTTGAAATCACTGCACACAGCCAACAATAAAGCTGCCCTCCTTAACTCAAAGCACCGACTTCGTCCCTGCCGTCCCTGCCAAAGACAATTACTAGTTGTTGAGGTCCAAAATTTCACAAGAAAGCCCATTCCATAAAAAGTAAAGAAGGCCTAATTCAAGCAGTAAGAAAAATCAACATTAAGGTCCTATGTATGTTCAGATTTCTAGTAAAAAGGCCATTAAAAAATCTAGTGAAAGAACTGGGTCGGGATATCCAGAGGCTGCCAGAGCTCGGGATCCTTGGGATGGGCAGCACAGTTAACGTGGGATTGAGGCAGCAGGGATACCACGAAATACAAGAAATGAAGAATAGATATGTCCTTCTTAAGCACCCAGTGGTGCAGCAAAGAACCAGAAACTTGGAGAGTGACAATCATGAACAAAAAACTGGTACATTGGGAAACCCAGAATGAAGAACTATAAAGGGAAGTGGCTGGGAAAACCTTTAGCCCAGCAGAAATAGATTCCATTCACCTGGGAAAAATGACAGCAAGGAAAGACAACTAAAAGCTGAGTCTGAGAAGTAAGAAGCCTTGAAAGAAGAAAGATTGAAGGTTAGCTGCCCAAGGACGTCCTAGAATGGAAAGTCAGTAAGTGACTTTTAGAGAAACAGCACTAAAAGATGAAAACTATCAGAAACAGGGAAAGAACCAACCATTAAAGTGGCTGACATAACAGTGGCTCTGGGACCCAGGGAGCCAAGGGGGGAGAATCAGAGGTATCCAAACCCTAAAATGACACTATAAAAGGGGAAGACAACCAACAAGTAAAGGGGACGGAGAAATAGGGAATCAGAACAAGAATCATTGAGAAAACTCTGTCAAAAACTCAAAGAAAGCAGAAAACAGCGCCCGATATCCCAAAAACAACCACTATAGAACATACTTGGATTCAAAGGGATTCAAATTTTGCAAGTCTTAGAGGCTGTTGAGGACTAAAAAAGATCACAGTGCCCAACCCAAAGAAGTGAGCCAAGCCCAAAAGAAAATAAGCCAAGCCCAAAAGAAGCATCAAGAAGGAAGAGAAGCCCACGTCAAGAGATTGAAGAAGAAATAGTCAGGATCCTTAGCGACCACCAAGAGGCGCGAATCCTCCTAGGCGCATAAGCACAGTCAACGAAAGATTAAGACAGTTCGAAAGAAAAGGACAAAAAGAAAAATAAGAAACAGAGTAGAAGCCACAAGCGCCAAACAACCCAGCAAGATAAGAAGAAAGAATCAGCAACCTCTCATGGCGCAAGTGGGAAGCGCCTCGGGGAACCAGAATGGAGAAGTATAAAAAAAGAAATAACAGCGAACGACTTTCAAACCGGCAGAATGGGATTCCGCCCGTTTGAGAAAAAAGATAAAAGAGAAGAACTGCCAAAGAAACGGGATCAAGAAAGGCGTGACCTCAGCATGTCCTGAAACAGGTAGCCAGCCATAGACTTTCAAAGAAATCAAAACTAAAGGAAAAAAAGGATGAAAGAACAGGGAATAGAACCTGCTGAGTGATGGACACGATACATGCCCTGTGGACCAGAGGACAAAATAGGGGAACCAATGGTTCCCCTGGGATTCCAGAATATCACTATAAAAGGGAGCCAAAGGTTGCGAAGAAGGGCAGGGATTTGAGCAGTGAAAACTATTAATGAAATTCTGTAAAGGAGAGAAAACTCAGGGAAAGTTAGTAACATTACTTCTCGGTATCCTATAAAAACCACTATTGCACATACTCGGATTCAAAAAGAATCAAACTTTGCAAGTCTTGAAGGTTGGAATAGCCATTCAAGACTGTAATTTTTGAACTTGCTTGAACCTTGTATCACGTTTTAGTGAGCGTACTGTAACCATAACAAAGAAAATTTCAATGAAATATTTCTCATTGATTTAAGGATCCTTATAACGTTATTTTGTGTTTTTGATTATTCTGTTCTCTGCATTTACCTTGCTGTTTTGATCTGCCTTTCAATACAAATATCCTTGCTTGGCAGTTTACATGTATTGTAGGAATCATGCCCTGTGCACTACCTGATTCTTAAACAGCCTGTTAGCTGCGGTGAATCAAAGCCTGGTCCATCAAACCACAAACTATTTGGCTCGGGATCCTTAGGCCTGAGTGTCACAAAAAAGACACTCTCACAGAGGCTTAGATAGCCATCTAAGTCTGTAATTTTTGAGCTTATTTAGACCTTGTAACATGTCTTAGTGAGCATATTGTAATCCATAATTAAAAAAAATAATGAAATATCTCATATTGATTTAAGGATTTCTAACAATTACTTTGCGTATTTCTTTATTATATTATCTTCCTTTATTGCTTCTTGCTGCTCAATACATATATTCTTGCTTGTTAGTTTTTTCTTTTACTCAGGCAAAAGCTGGGTCCTTTTACCGGGGTCCTCACTTCAACTTGGGCCTTAGACACACTTAGCCTCCAAAGAAATATATGCCAAAACATACACACATCAGATATCTCTCTCTCCCACAAAAATCCTTCTCACCTAACCATCTTGGAAGGTAATGCCCAAGCAAAGCCACTCGGACTTGAGTTCCAAATCCCACAAGTCTTGTGCAAAAGCACTAAGTCTGTGAGAATTGGGGTCAGGATCCTCGTGGCTGAATCATTCTCATGAAATTCATTTACATATATGTATATGTATTAAAATATATATATCCTAATCTAAGAAACTAACAATTATTTAAAGATATGTGTATTGTATAGTTGTTCTTATGTAGGACCTATAGAGGTAAAGGGAAAGGACAAAACTCCATTGCATAACAAGCATGGAGAAAGATTGTATAGTGCAAAGAATCAGTATTCTGGGTTCTTACAGGCCTAATATGTCCCGGGATCCCACGACAATACGCTCGGGGTACCAAGTGAAGGAATTCTTTTAAATGTTTATACGATAAAAGATAAGCCTTAAATATTCTATTTCAATCTCTTTCTCATTGTGAATATTATAAATATTTATTTTACTTATTTTGTAAGAGTAAAGGGTCATTTTATGATACTAAAACACTTATAATGATATTTTATCGCTTAGAAGGAATCGCATTTTTGCCTTGAGGAGATTTATGTGACTTGCGCATAACTTGGTTTGTAATCCGCCCCCATTTAGTTGCGGTGAACCAAACTCAGTTCACCAAACTACAACTATTTGGCCCAGGATCCTTGGGCCTGTGTGCTAAGAAAAAAAAAGCACTCTCACACTAGTATAAACTTCCTTTACCTTACCCAGCTGATATATATTGATGAGAGTCAATCTAGCAACTATACAATTCAGTGGAAGAGTTTTAGAGGCACTTTTTCGGACAACAAACCAGCAAAGCCATTACCATCTTAAACTAAACTCTAAATATATGCTTCCCAAAAGAAAATTGCATCTTATCCCAAAAAAAAAAAAAAAAAAAAACTCTAAATATAAAGTTGGCTTTGTCAAGATAGCTGAATAAGGAATATATATATATATATATATATATACACACACACCCCACAATCCATTAATCTTTCTATGTGTGGTTTTGATGTCAATAGTACGCTTTGTTGTAACTCTTCCTCACACACCTCACTCCCGACTAATGTGTGGGATGCTCGAAGGAAAGATTTTGGGTCTGTTTCTTCAGTTTAATCAGGCGAAAATACCAAATCTTTGGTTTATTTAGCCAAAAAGAGAGTCATGCATGTGCGTTGACAAAGAAACAACTTTTATTATTATTATTATTATTATTTATTTTTGCTTCTGCTAAGATTGGTAATTGTCAGCCTTAGCTCATATATCTGGGGTAAGGTCGAAATGATATAAGATAAAAAAGATCTACAACCTAAGCATCATACCCTTATGAAAGTGATAGTGACTATTTCATAATAATATGGAGACGCAAGTCACGCAAAGAGAGAGAGAGAGAGAGAGAGAGAGAGAGAGAGAGAATGCTTTAGACTCTCTTTGTTTGCCATTTTGATGGGGGCTTTGATCAGTAGTGCCAGTGGTGGTATATAGTGGTGGAGGGATTGCAATAGTTTTGGCTGATATTGCTCCACACAGCTCAAACATGACTAGAGGGATCTTTGCTCAGTACAACCCCTTCTTTGTCTCCACCTATTGGTCCTATTCCCAGTTCATGAATGCACAGTTCTTCTACCCTCACTCTCTTTAACACCTATAATAACTCCCTCCCCCCAACAAAAAAAGCTGTAGGGAAATAACGACCCAAACCTATATCTATCTATATATATATATATGACACAATGCGAAAAATATCAAATTGCAAGTAAGAAGCACAAGAATAGTGATTGGATGTGAAAATCAAATAGGCTCTGAATTGTATACCAAAGCACATAACGATCAAACAGAAAAGAAAAGGCCAAATTGGGTTTCCCACGTTAAGAGGGAAGCAAACTTTGTCCCCCATTTTTGGGCCTTTTGGGCTTAAATTGTAACTGGGCGGGCCTGTTCCCATCTCCTGAGCCTCTGTTTCGGCAGTAGAAGATAGAGATGACTAAGGCCCTGTCTTTCCTTTGTATCTCCTTTCTGCAATAAAGTGTTTACCATGCATGTTGGTATCATCCTACCATAAATATTATTCAAAAACATACGCACCAAAACATAGATGGCATAAAACAAAAAAACAAAAAAAGTTTAATTAAGTAACCCAACAATTCAATTATTATTATTATTATTTTTTTTTAATGAAAAAGTATTAAGGATAGGAACCATCATAGATTTTAAGGGTCTGTTTGGTACATGTGTTTAAACACATATTTTCAGTTTTTAAACAATATTGTACGTATTTCTACACACTTTTTCACCCACATGTATTTGTAAAAAATACAAACAATGTTACTAGAATAACGTTATCAAATGGCTCCTAGGAGTTCAAGTAGTTGTGATAAGTATGAACTCTTACAATCTGTGGGCGGCCTCTTATCCTTATTCCTCAACAAAAGGAATTCAATTATTGATAGTTAAGTAGTGCATGTATATTCACCACCCCCCCACCAAAAAAAAGGGAAGAGAGTAGTGCATGTATCTACTATCGACCACTCTTCTCCAGGAACAACAAAGACTCGAAGGATTTCTTTATTTTTTTAGGTGTTAAATTATATTGATATAAGATCACTTTTAAATGGGCCATGGTTTAGACTATTTTTATTATACATTCTTCACAGTATATCACCTCAACATTTATATGAAAACATTATTAATTTTTTTGTATCACTGGGCTTATCTGTTTCATAATGGCTATTCCCTTCAATTACTAGCCTACTTGCCTGTAACACTGAAAAACAAATGTAATTGCCAATGCTATAAACTGAGTATCCAACTGATTTTATTTTGGCTTGTTAAGCGAGAAATTAAATTAGGCCGTTGGGCGTTGAATTTCTTCTCGACCCCTTCAGAGAAAAATTTTTCAACTTACTACGCGGTATTTCATAAATTATCCAAGTATAATTTTGAGCCCAAGACATATTTAATGAGTTGTGTTGAGAGAAAATTTAGTTAGAATTTGTTTGTTTGTTTAAACCCCTGAACATTCAAATTGTTTAGCCTAATCAATTAACTAAGTTAACACTTAGGTCTATTATTCAGATCTAAGTTAAACAGTAATAAATCATATCATGCAACACAGAAAAATAAATAAGACAACAATATTATTACCCAGGAAAACTAATGAAATTGTCCAGTTTTAAGGTAAAATATATGGGGAGGATTTAACCTGACCTATCCTCAAGGCAAACAAATCCACTAATAGAGAATTGAAGTTTTTACAAAAGATTTAACTCTAAGTCTATTGCTACCTCCAGTAGTAACTTATTGACACAATCATGTGCTAGCTCTGAATCCACGGACTCTTTTTCTTTTGGATTTGCAGCACACAAGCACTCACGCTTGTGACTTTGAGATCTCACTTAAAGGTTTAGCAACACAATCTCTCCAGTTTGTGACTCTAAGACCACCTTTGAAGGTTTAGATCATTGACAGTTGTTGTTCTTGTTACAGCAACTTCAAATCTACTGATTCTAATGGTATAAGAATAATTTCCGGTAGTGACTTTGAAAGAGAAAGGCACCATACCTTTTAGATCTCACAAGAACACCTTCAAAATCTTTTCAAAACGTGTCTTAGGGTTCCCTTTAAATACTATGTGAAATAGATCTGAAACCCTAATCACTTAATGGGCTTAATGAGCAGATGGACTTAATTAAAATTCTGCAGACCCGTATTTCAATTGGTTGAAGTTGTTTTTTGATCGGTCGAACCTGACATATTTCAAATTATTCTTTCTACCGTTTGTATGTTCTTGTGTTTTGACTTGTAACACCTTGAGCATTGTCTAACCAAACCTATAGACTTCAAGTTCTATATCTAGTCAAGTTTGTGCTTACGGTTTGCCAATTATTCTAAACTTTTAGAACCTAACAAAATCAAAATTAGATTTTGCATTTATTTCATACAAATTAAATTGTTTATATATATATATATATATTTTTTTTTTTTTTTTGAACTAATAGTATATATATATTTTTTATACTTTTTCTATTTATATATTTTGTATGTGAAGATCTTGAATGTAACTAATTGCAATTGAGCTAAACAATTCCATGTACCTATTCCCATTCAATTTATGAGATACTATTGAACCGATTTATTTTTTTATTTTGTGTTGTATTTAGTAGAATTTCACTAATAGTAACAATGGATTGATATAATATATGTAGTGCCCAATAGTGATTTTCCAAATTATATTCATAACAAGAGTGTAATGACAAATTTGGCATAACCAATATTATTTAAAATTGCAAGAAAAAATCATTTTAATATCTCCAAATGTCATTGTTGAACTAATGTCCTATATATTTAATAACCCAAATTAACATCAATAGCACCACTTCTAATCACCAATCATGTATGTAAGCACGAGTTATATACTAGTTTAAATAATATGCGATAATGATTTTATGAGTTGGCACATAATGGGTTGGAAAAGATTCTCCCACACCATTTGGAGAAAAACTTTCTTTTGTTCTCTAATTGCAAAAGATGGTGTTGGACTAATGCCCTAAAACCCAAATCCTTGAAGCCCCAGGGTGGCATAATTCACAGTTAGAAATCTCATTCTCACCAAAGCCAGCCCCACAAACTAATAATGTTTCTCCTTTGGGGAGTCTTTACCATCATTCATCATTGTGATAATGCAAGAACCCAAAGAGGCATCCCTGCCAAAGACAATTACTAGTATAAACTTCCTGTACCTTACCCAGCTGGTATATACTGAGAGTGAATCTAGCAACTATACATTTCAGTGGAAGTGTTAGAGGCACTTTTTTGGACAACAAACCAGCAAAGCCATTACCCACAAAGCCAGTCCAAAACCCTTTTTTTTAGCCTACAATCCTTGTAAACAAGGACCTGGAGTTGGGTGAAATTGGGCTCACAAGATCATCACCAAGGTCTACTGGATCTTTCATTAAAATGTTTAAATCTCCAGTTAAAGGCCCATGAAAATTGAAGCCTTAATACTGTTCCAAGGTGGTCTCAAAACAATACATGAGCCTCGAAAGGGAACCCACAAATCACAATCCTTGGGATTATCTCAGGTAGTTGATGAGAAGCGAAATTGACACTCTCAACTGAGCCCAAAAAGGTCAATCCCTGTCTATAACATGGCTCTTGATTGCTCTTAGCCTCTCATGCAAACTCAGTAGCAAAGTCAGTCAGTGGCAAACTGAATTAGATAAATCAAAGAGTACCAGTGCTCCCACCTCCCAGTAAGCTTGGAGACGCAAGGAAAATAAATAATACTGAATAAATATATCACAGCATTTAGGGCCTGTTCGGTAAGAGATTTCTAGTAACGTTGTTTAAATTTTATAAAAATACGTCTGGGTGAAAAAGTGTGTGGAAATACGTTTTATAGTGTTTAAATAACAGTTTTCGCTGTTTAAATACCGTTATCAAACAGGGGTATAGTGAAATGATACTCTCTTCTCTCTTATTCATAGTGGATCCCATTATGAATTTAATGAGCGGACACCATTATGAATGTAAGAGGAAAGAGCATCATTCTTCGTACTCTGAAAGTATCTAAGAATTACTCATCTCTCTCTCTCTCTCTCTCACAGTAACTTTATTTCAAAAGTCACTAATGACCCTCCAAATAAACTAATGTAATCATCCTTATAATTTATATATATATATATATATATATATATATACACAAGGCGGGTTAATGGGCCAATTTTATCTAGTGGAAGGGGGATGTACTACCCATGTGGTTCTTTTATTATCATTTTATTCACCAAAAAATTGGAAATTACAATTTTCCCATTATTATTTTTTCTTTTTAATATTAATAACTAATTGATTAATATCACAACTTAATTAGCCAAAAAAAAAGAGAGGCTAATATTGACAACCTTTGCCCCCAACCCTAAGTCTATTCTTAGTTGTGACCATTACGACCAAAGGTTGACTGACCAGTCCCTATAATTTGGTTTGAATTATCTAATTTTTGAAGGAAATTTACGAAATTGGTATTAGAATTTTGCTGTATTAAAAATCTATAGAATGACTTCCATTACTATTTTTTCACCAAAAATTTGGAACTTTCAATTTTCTCATTAGTGATTAGTCTTTCCTTATATATATATATATATATATATATATATATATATATATATATATTTTTTTTTTTTATTGAAACTAATTGATATCTGTGGGGCCCAATAATTTATGGGCCAGGCCCATTTGCTCGTGGAGAGTCCGAAGGCCCAAGCTGAGGAGAGCTATGGACCAAGCCCAATAATATAGAGCACAAAACAGTTTTGGGATACAGCCGAGGACAGTTCAGTCCTCGGCTGATCCAAAATCCCACCGAAAAAAAAAAAAGGGTAAAACTGGTATAGGACTGAACTTGAAAGAAGATCTAAAATATCTTGGGAAAGTTACCCTTACTACCCTTCCCAAATAAGACTCTGCACCTAACAGAGCCGTATTCTTCGGCTTTATCAACCATCCCCAACAATTCTGGGATTAGACTGATGGGACAAACATCAGTCTTGTAAAGGTTGACCCTACACGTGGACGAAGGAGAGCGAACGCAGGCGAGTATAAAAGGAAAAGTAAGTAAATCTGAAAAGGGGCTCTCATCCCACCTCCAGAAAAAAGACTCCATGGGTGAAAACACCAGCACAACACATGCACATCACGGAAAGAACCCACCGTTGGGTAACCGGGGTAAGACCTTAATGATCCTCGGATCAAGTCCGAGGAGTCCAACCCCATAGGATGCGACACTGTAGGGCTTAAATGTCCATACCCAACTCCTTTTTCTATATGAGTTCCTCTAAAATCAAGATCGGAACGTCGCCCCGTGACCAAAGGCAAGCCTTTCAAGCCCACTCTCTACAAATCATATTGTGAGGGATCTTTCATGTGCGAGCCCAACATCATTGTTGGGCCGCAAAAGAATCGTGTCCTTACAATATCTTTATGAGACAAAATGGAAAAAAAAAAAAAAAAAAAAAAAAAAAAAAAAAAAAAAAAAAAAAAAAAAAAAAGGAAGAAGAAGAAGATAATATTAATGCATTTTGCCCCTAACCCCAAGTATGTTCTTACTTCCTAGTTGTTACCGATACAGCCAAAGGTTGACTAACCAGTATCTTGAGTCTCCCTATAATTTTGATTGAATTGTCTAATTTTATAAAAATTTATGAATTTGGTATCAAAATTTTTTAGTGGCAAGAGTCTATAGAAAAAATCTTTTATTACCAGGATTTTCACCCAAAAAAAAAATTGAACTTTCAGATTTCCCATTAGTTTTTCCTTTTTCTAATATTGGAAAATGATTAATATCCTTACTTAGTTAAAAAGAAAAAGGCTATTATCAATGCTCTTTGCCCCCAACCCTAAGTCTGTTCTTAGTTGGCACCATTATGGTTAAATTGACGTCCACGACGGTTCATTTTATTGACATTGACCTAATAGTAGCCTTTTCTCCTTTGCCCCCAACCCTAAGTCTATTCTTAGTTGTGACCATTACGACCAAAGGTTGACTGACCAGTCCCTATAATTTGGTTTGAATTATCTAATTTTTGAAGGAAATTTACGAAATTGGTATTAGAATTTTGCTGTATTAAAAATCTATAGAATGACTTCCATTACTATTTTTTCACCAAAAATTTGGAACTTTCAATTTTCTCATTAGTCTTTCCTTTGATATATATATATTATTGAAACTAATTGATATCTTTATGAGACAAAAAGGAAAAAAAAAGCAAAAAAAGAAGATAATATTAATGCACTTTGCCCTAACCCCAAGTATGTTCTTACTTCCTAGTTGTTACCGTTACAGCCAAAGGTTAACTGACCAGTATCTTGAGTCTCCCTATAATTTTGATTGAATTGTCTAATTTTATAAAAATTTACAAATTTGGTATCAAAATTTTTTAGTGGCAAGAGTCTACAGAAAAACTCTTTTATTACCAGTTTTTTCACCCAAAAAAAAAAAAAAATTGAACTTTCAGATTTCCCATTAGTTTTTCCTTTTTCTAATATTGGAAAATGATTAATATCCTTACTTAGTTAAAAAGAAAAAGGCTATTATCAATGCTCTTTGCCCCAACCCTAAGTCTGTTCTTAGTTGGCACCATTATGGTTAAATTGAAGTCCAGGACGTTTCATTTTATTGACATTGACCTAATAGTAGCCTTTTCTCTTTTTGGCGGTTCCACTCACCTATTAGTTATTTTAATTTAGCCTCTAGGTCGCCCTATTCGAGATCTGACCACAAACCCACAACTCATTTGATCTCATACTTAATGAGTTAAGTTCGATTACTTGACGTGTTAGTTGGCTCTGATACCAAATAATACAAATCTATGAGTAGAACTCATCCTTGAAAACCGACTTATAAAGGGAGGGTGCCCAAGAGTTTATATATACTTGATTAAGCTTACTCTTACTCCATGTGGAACACTAGGATTATAATAGTTTCTCACGTCCCTATAATTTGGCTTGAATGATTTAATTGTGAAGGAAATTTACAAATTTGGTATCAAAACTTTGAAGTGGAAAAAAATCTATTGAATAAATCTTGGGAAAAGAGAAAAGAAAATAAAAGGTTATTATGCTACAATTTTTCTTTTCATAAGTTGACATGGCCACCATTTTAATCCAATTGTCATACTTGGCCTTGATTCCAAAAGTATGAGAATTGAGAGGTTAAGTCGTCTAGTTCAATTTTTGATGAGGCAAGGTCCACATAGACCTCTCATATGAATTTCCACATGAATGGGGTGGAAGGTGAGGTGGAGAATTTAAGTGTTCATTTGGTATTGTAAGAAGTAGATTTTAATTGTAGAGTTTTTGTGATATATACTCTTAACTAAAAAGTTATATAGCTTTTTGAGTGTTTGGTAAAATTACAAAGAATAATGCTTGAAAGTTTTTGATTTATAAGAGCATTCTTATCAAGGATTCTAAAAAATTTAGTATTTACCATCTCAAAACCCAATTTTATAACATATAACACACCACTTTACTGCCATCAAAACTTCTATTTTTTTAACACTTCATTTAAATATTCTTTCTTTATCATTTTTTATTCTTTTTTATTTTTCCTCTCTCTTTCTCTGACTCTCTCTCCTCTATGTCTCTCTTTCACAACCCAGCACCGCTGGCCACCATATCCACCCACCCATTTCACAACCGCCACATCCACCCATCATTGCCACAACCACCAAAAAAAAAAAAAAAACCCTCCACATCCAAAGCCACAAAATCAAAGAATCATCCAAATCAAAGAATCACAAAATCACAACAAAAGACCCAAAACAACCCCGATCAACCCACACCTAGCACCCAAAGCCACCCCGATCAACCCACGAACCCAGCCACCAAAATCAATCAAAACCACTGAAATTAAAACTCACCAATATAAAATTGCAAAACCCACTCACCGAACCACCGCAGAGACCCACCATGAACCACCGTAGAGATCCACGATCCACGAAAAATCACCGCAGTCCAGCCACACCCAGCATCGCATCTCGGCCACACCCAAGACCCACAAACTCGAGATTCAGAGAGAAAGGGAAACAGAGAGGTGGAGAGAAAATGAAAGAAAGAGTAAGAAGGAGTGGACGGAGAGCACGATATCGGTGGCGGCATGTGATGGAGAGCACGAGATCGGCGTGGGCATGTGACGGAAAGCACCAGAAGGAGAGAGGGATGGAGAGCACGAGAGAGAGTGAAAAGGAAAGTGAAAAGGAAGAAAGAAAAAAAAATGGGAGCGCACGGAAGAGAGAGAGAGAAATTAATAAAAAATTGATAGCATTGTGCTACAGTGTGGTCTCAAAAATGAGAGCGCACTATAGCAGTATTGTAAATTTTTTAGCATTTACAATCTTTGATGGGGCAAATTTTTGGGTTATAAATGCTAAAAAAAGCATCTTTTAGGATTTGCAATCCTTGATAAGAATGTTCTAAGCACGAATAATGAATCCTAGATTTATTTCCTAAAAGTTCTAAATTTTATTATTAACCTTAAAGTTGAAAGCACTTTGGCGATATTTTGGCAATTTCTGCTTAAAGCTTTAAGGCTCTTAAGTATTTTAACATCCATTGAAAAACACTTAAAGTCTTGTAGCTTAGTAACATTATGTGGTCTAATTATTTATGAAAAGAATTAGAGTTCAAATTCCTTATCTCTATTTATTGCAATAATTAAATTATATATATATATGTAGGGTTAAGGGCCCAAATCATATATTACGCCTTTGGCCTTGGCCGAGAGCATGAGTAGTCTGAGGGCGAACAAATGGTAATGAATGGTTCAGACTCAGGACTTAATGAGCAAAATATGAATGGAAGGGTGGTTTGAGGAGGAATATCTCCTCGGACATGATAATACAGCTCAAATCTGTAATCCAACAATCAAGGTGACCTTCCAGAAGCTCCAGTGATAAGGACGTGCATCATGAACATATGAGAAGGAGGGGAACCCAAAAATATCTAAGGGAAAGCTGCTACCACCGCATTGAATGTATTGCAGCTACTTTTTTGGCCACATTTATGTGCAGAAGACCTTTGAACAGTGTTACCTTGGCTACCACAACTCACAGAAAGCTAAAGAGGGTGTTTGATGGGATAGGTACTCAAATAAGGGCTTAGAAGACCAACAAGTGTAGGATCAAGATGGTTCAAAGGGAGTTATATAATGTAAGAGACCCTCCATGAGGAAGGGATCAGAAAAATAGAGAAAGAATACTATAGCAATCAAAATTGTACTTATACCCAACTGTTATTGATCTGTATGAGAAAAATACCTCCTTAGACAATGAATTCATGCAGCTCTATTTTCCTTGTTCTTGCTTGATCATCTTTTAAATCCATACTGGCTGTTGTCAAATTTATTAGAGCATACTTCTTCAACCCACTCTCTACAAATTTATTGTACTGGGCTCACTAGGCCAAGATCCCATACATCTTGGGCTTGGGCTACTAAACGTGTCCCTACAATATATATATATATATATATATATATATAAATATATATAACCCTTGAATAGCAACACTAAACGGACTCTAAGACTCAATGGATGTATGAATAATTTAATTAAAAAAAAAATCCTAAATTTCAAAAAAAAAAAAAAAGTAAAAGCAGGATAAGTTGAACTTTTTTTTTTTTTTTGAGAAGAAGGATAAGTTGAACCTCTTTTTCTGTTTTTTGTTTACAAAAGATGGAAAATTTTAAGATGGAATGGCCATATTGGTCTATTTATGAAACGATCCCAACTGTTAGCTATTTATTGAACGTGAAAGCAAAAAAAAAAAAAAAAATGCAAAGAGTAATAATAGTCCCATGCTTTTTATTATACACTCATTGACATTGTACATATATCTCCTTAGTAAACAATAAAATTTTATAAAAAATCATGTTTAAAAACGTGATTTCAAAAGGTATGTGGTATTGCCATTTTAAATGTGACACAAATGTTTATAATTTTCTGTGTAGATGTAGATCTCAAATTTTCAACCCACCTAAAAATACTTTGACTTTTCGGATGGCTATAACACTCATAAAATCATTGGTGTAAGAACTAAGAACAATGCCTAAGGGAAAAGGAGACCTTAATTACATATATGAATTGTTACGCGCCATACGTGCATGCATCGCTAAAGGCCAGCCAAAGGCTATTTCTTGTATACGCGGGCAAAAGTCATTGACTGTCTATATGAATATTTTTGTAGTTTTGGCTCCAACCCACAATTTCCCAAAGGTGATTTTTTTTTTCAAAGTCTATTAGTTTTAAGGGAAAAGTTAACTGAATACTAAGGACATTGGTTTAAATAGTGTTTTTTTAAAAAATTTATGAAAAAAAAATAATTAATTTTTTTGACAATTTTTTTATATTCCTTATAAAAATAATATCAAAACTTTTTAAAAATAATTCATTAATAAATGACCTAATTTTAATTGTTTGGAAAGTTTGGTTAAATCAACGGTTCTGGGTGGTACAATGGATAAAGGTTTGGTGTTGGTGGCATGGAGCTTTGTTGACTGAAATTTAGTGGCGACACATGCAAGACGTGGTCCTTGTTTATCTTAGCTTTCTAGCCATATTGGTGCGTTCTCTTTTATTGATAAGATAGTACTTGAATTTATGATGTTAGTTTTATAATCATACTAACACAATAAAGCTTTATTTTTAATGTAGTTGCAAAGATCTAAATCATCTTTGTATGTCAAAAATTTTATCAGTTGGAGTCAGGACGTGGAGTTGGAGTTAAGGAGGTGGCTCTGCTGTTGGTTGCGTGCAGCGACTTTGGCCTCCAACTTTGCTTCATAGATGTTGAGGGTTTCTTCTTCTTCTTCTTCTTCTTCTTCTTTTTTTATTATTTTTTTATGTGTGTGTTTGTTGCTAGGTAATAAGGACAAAATTACTTTGTATAAAATTTTTTAAAAGGTCGAATTGTTTGTTTTGGATAAAATTTGTTGGTTGGGATTAATGTTTTTTAGTTTTGCTTTTGGTATTTTTTGTTGTTGTGCTAAATTTTTGGGCTTGTATATTTTGTTTTAGATTTTAGATCTATAAATTTTTTATTGCCTCTAAAAGGGGAAAAATGTTAAAGATACAAACCTTTTATAAATTAATGATGTGATAAATGGTTATTGGTAAGTAAAAAAATGATATAAGTTGTGGGTTCAAATACAAACTAATAAGAATTTGCTATCTCAATAGTTTGTAAAAATATTATAGAAAAATTTGTGGCTATATTATTACTCTTAAAAGAATTAATGGTATTGTTAGGGGGGCAAAGTATAATTTTTATAAAACAAATGCTAAAATTAATACCTATATATAAAATAATATTTATAAAAAAAAAAGGGGGCATTACCCTCCAAGTCCTAGCTTAGCTCTGTCCCTGCTTGGAGCCCAAGATTAATATTTTTGATGCATTTTTTTTTATAAAGAAAACAACTAAAATACCATTCACACCTAGTCAAAAATGGCAGCATTCATATGTCCTTGTGGTGACATTAACTTTTGTTGATTATTATTATTATTTGGCTCAATGGATAAGTTCAATTCAAAGAAAACCAGAGACATAGGCAACTCCATAAATTATCCGTAAATTACACAATATAAGTCAATAGCTCAGACAAAATTGGCCTCTCCATCCTTTTTTTTTTTTTTTTTTTTTTTTTTTGAGAAACTTGCTTCATTATCATTAACCAACATAGGCCAAATCAACCTGAACAATACACTGAATGTTTGGTGGTACATCTTCCATCCAGACTGTTAAATTGGGTGAGTTTATTGCCCATCTTGCTAAAGCATGAGCTATATTATTTCCTTGACGACGAACATGAGAAAAACTGTGATTAACGAAAGAGGAAGCTAAACATGTAGTGTCTTGAATCACATGCCCGTGTAAGGCTAAGGATGGATCAGTGCTACTTAACTCTCTATAGATAGTATCTGAATCACCTTTAATGACAACTCTTGTAAAGCCAGTCTCTAGAGCCAACTCAACTGCTTTCCTGGCTGCCATCGCTTCCACTTGGGCCACCGTTGTTGGAAGAGGGATCAATTGTGATAGTGCAACCATGACCGCACCTTCTGCATTACGAATGACCACTCCTATACCAGCTCGTCTTTGATCCTCAAAGGTCGCGCCATCATAATTAACCTTGTACACCTTTGGTTCCGGCGGCTTCCATCTCGTATGATTCCTGTGTTGTACCATCCTTGTTGCCTGATGGAGACTTTGAAACTCTACTTTCCTTTCCTTGGACAGAGGGAGTATGTGGTTTATAGGACACATGGCCTCCTTGAACCTGATTTGATTTCGTCGATTCCAGATGGTCTAGCCCGTGAACACTAGGAGTTCAACATCCTTCCTTTCCGAGAAAGCCTTCTAGAAGATTTCCTTGATATTGCATCCCTGCATAGACGCTAGCCAACTCCATTGAGGATCCGAGCTCTAAGCCACCTACAAGTTAGAACAATAAAAAATAGCATGTGCACAATCTTCATCGTACACCCCACAATTCTCACAGAGGGCAGACGTGGTGATTTTTCTGCGAAACAAGTTCCACTTCGTTGGTAGAGCTTCTTTGCATGCTCGCTAAACAAAGTTTTTCACTTTACTCGGCACCTCCATCCCCCATAGATTTCTCCAAAACTCCAAATCAGTAGCTGGTGTTTGTTGTGCATTAGAACTGTCTTGTAACATTCTATAACCCAATTGAACTGAGTACCGGCCTGATGGGGTAAATGGCCACACAATTGCATCGGGTTGGCTGGTGGAACTCAAGGGAATGCTCTTGATGACTTCAACTTCAGCTCTCTCAAAGACATGATCAACTACTTCATCTCGCCACTTCCTCTGGACCGGATCAATTAGTATCTCAACATATGAATGCTCTTGTCCAAATATCACTGGGGTAGTGATTCTGGCATTATGTCTCGTAGGAAGCCAATTGTCAGACCAAATCTTAATCTGTTTGCCATCCCCTACTCTCCACAATGCTCCTTTTGCTATCACATCCCTGCCTACAAGGATACTTCTCCATGCATATGAAGTTGAAGGGGAGTCTTTGGCCTCTAAGATTGATCCTCTAGGGAAGAATCTTGCCTTAAAAACTCTATGGAAAAGAGAGTTTTCATCATTGAGGAGTCGCCACGCCAATTTAGCCAACATAGCCTCATTGAACGTCGTGAGATCCTTAAATCCCATACCCCCTTGATTTTTATGTTGGCACAACTCATTCCACTTCACCCAATGGACTTTTCTTCGGTCTCCCCTTTGACCCCACCAAAACTTCCGAACAAGAGTCTCTAACTCATGACACAAAGTAACCGCGAGTTTAAAACAGCTCATTGTATATGTGGGTATGGCTTGAATGACGGATTTTATTAACACCTCCCTTCTGGCTTGTGATAACAACTTTCCTTCCCAACCTTGTAGGCACTTCCAAACTCTTTGCTTCAAGTGCTCAAAGCTTACCCTCTTGTTTCTCCCCACCATGGATGGCAAACCAAGATACTCTTCATAATTTTTCAAAGTGGACACTCCCAAATCATTCATGATTTTTTGTTGCATGTCAATGGGAGTGGACTTACTGAAAAAGAGCGCCGTTTTATCTCGATTTAATTTTTGCCCCGAAACTCTTTCATAAGAGGATAGAATCTCCAACACTTTTTGACAATCATTAGAAGTAGCCCTACAAAACAAGAGGTTATTGTCTGCAAAAAATAAGTGTGTTAGTTTCGGACCATTTCTACAAATAGATACCCCTTGGATGTCTCCATTATTTGCTGCCTTGTGGATCATTCTATAAAGGCCCTCCGAACATAACAAAAAAAGATAGGGCGATAACGGGCCACCTTGACGAATCCCCCTACTAGGCTTTATGTTTCCACATGGCTCTCCATTAACCAAAAAAGAATAAGTTACCGAAGTAGCACATTCCATAATTAGAGCAACCCACCGCTCATGAAAGCCCATTTGCACCATGACGTCTTTTAAAAAGGACCACTCAACATGATTATAAGCTTTGCTCATGTCGAGTTTAAGTGCCATGTAGCCAGACTTCCCAGAATTGTGGTTCTTCATGTAGTGTAAGGTCTCATATGCTACTAGAATATTATCCGTAATGAGACGGCCTTTAATAAAGGCACTTTGATGTTCGGATATTATATAAGGCAGCACCTTCTTCAACCTATTAGCGAGCACCTTAGAGAATATTTTATACAACACATTACATAGAGAAATTGGTCTAAACTCCGTTACCCTCTCCGGATTCTTTGTTTTTGGGATCAATGTACAAAAGTATGATTTAAAGGACTAGGAAGGGAGCCAGAATTCAAAAAATTAAGAATAGAACCACTTACATCACCTCTTACCAAATCCCAAAAATTCTGGTAGAACAATGGGGGCATTCCATTCGGACCCAATGCTTTTAAAGGAGCCATTTGCTTCAATGCATTGTCAATTTCCCAAGTTTGGAACTGACTGGTTAGAATCCCATTCATTTCCTTGGTCACCACTCTTGGAATGGAGTCTGTCTTAGCAGTCAATTCAATCGGATCAGATGAAGTGAACAACTATTTGTAGTAATCCAAGAACATGTCCGAAATCTGGCTTTGTTCAGTACACCACTCATCCATGTGATTCCGGATACTTGCTATGTGGTTTCGTCTCTTCCTTTGGGTGGCTTTACAGTGAAAGAAACGTGTTTCAATCACCATCTTTCAGATATAAGGTCTGAGACCTTTGTCTCCACATCCTCTCCTCTTTCCCCATGAACACATTAATCTCTTTCTGAATTTGCACAACCCGGAGTAAGTTTCTAGTCTGTACTGCCAACTTCTCTGCCTAAGCCAACTCTTTTCTAACACTACCAAAGCATTTTTGGCTCCATCGAGTGAGTTCTTTGCCACAGTTTTCTATTTTCCTAAGCACACAGTGATTGTCACCTTCATCACAGCTTGCTTCCCAAACGCCTTCTACAGTTTCCCCACACCCTTTATCCGCCAACCACATTTACTCAAAACTAAACGGCTTCTTCTTCTGCTGAAACTCCAGACCAGCTTGTTCAATCCATAGAGTTTATGATCCAAAGTCGTACTATCCACATGATGTACCCAAGTACCCGGAAAATCCGAAAACCATTCAACCATGGCTACAGCCCTATCTAGTCTCTCCTAAATTGACACACCGGTACGATAATGTTTGCTCCACATAAATGGGAAACCTTTGAAACCCAAGTCCATGAAGTTGCACTCATCCAACACCTCTCTAAAGAGCTGCATTTGAGCATGTGGTCGCAACCTCCCTCTTGACTTCTCTGAATGTTTTATCACCTCGTTGAAATCTCCCGCACATAACCAGGGTAATGAATTCT
Source organism: Quercus lobata (assembly GCF_001633185.2). Taxonomy (NCBI): domain Eukaryota; kingdom Viridiplantae; phylum Streptophyta; class Magnoliopsida; order Fagales; family Fagaceae; genus Quercus; species Quercus lobata. The sequence goes on along the minus strand of NC_044906.1, from coordinate 61,167,673 downwards.
GCCTATTCAATTGACGTAGGAGATCCCAAGATTCATGCCGCTTATGTGTTTCAGGCTTGCCGTAGAATCTGGTGAAGTGCCAAGCGAAATCTGAACTTTTGTTGATGATAGCATCAATGTGGTTAAGTGACGAAGAAACAACTTCAACTTCAGTATCATTCCTCCAAAACAATACTAATCCACCTCCTCTAGTAATCCTTGGAACAACATGTTTGTGATCAAACCGAATCCTTTCCTTCACATAATCTAGCCTAACTTCGTCTGCCAATGTTTCGGCCAAGAACACGACAGCGGGAGCTTTTGCCTACACCAATTTCACAAGCTCTTGAACTGTGAGTTGGTTCCCAAGCGCCCTGCCGTTCCAAACGATGCAACTCATTGCTCCTGGCAGGGTTGGGAACCAGCCTCCACCAATATAGGAAAATTCTCTTTACCATTGCAAGAAACCAGAATTTTTTTGCTTGGTACTCACTCTGATCAGTAAACATGGTGATGGAGCGTTTCAAACCGATCTTTTTGTCATTGGTAGCATGAATATCAGCGTTAATAATAGGGGAATTATCAACTGATTGGGGGAAGCGCTTCCATTTTGCTTGAAGAGTTGCATCAATATGCCCGGGTCTCTGAGAAGTGTTTGTTACATCCTGGAGAGGTGTATCATGACTCCCATGAGACATGTGTATCAGTTTGTGGGCCTGTTGTGAACACTGATTTTCTTCTAAACCATTTCTTAGTTTTTCCAAGTCAAACAGTGGAGATGTTTCCTTATTTGGGACAGCTGTCTCGGCTTGGGATGATTTAGAGGGGTTGACGTAAATACCAAGATCCTTGTCAATCTCTCCGATTTTCTATGAAAAATATTCTCCCAAATTTTCGCATTCCTAAAGAGACGATTGACTTACCAAGTTGAGACGTAGCATCACAAGGTTTGGGATTTGGAAATTCCGTAAAATCCGCCTCCATAGCAGAGGTTTCCATTTCAAAATTATTCATCGTTTCCAATGGCTTCGCCTGAGTATGGAATTTCTTCCTTTCCCGACGCCGCCTTGTGGAAATATTCTCTGCTCTGCCCTCGTAAAAACCTGAAACACGTACTACATTCTTCTTGGATGGGCCGGTCTGGTTTGCACGTAACCAAGAACCAAACTGCTGAGATGAGATTTGTAGAGAACCCTTGCTTTCAATCCAGATATCATAGTCCTTATCACTGTGATTGAAGCTGCCACACCAATAGCATATGTTGGGAAGGCGCTCGTACCTGAAATTAACCCAAACTTTCTCACCACCCTCCACCTTTATTACTCGACCCCTACACAGAGGTTGGTAGACGTCCAGAGTGACTCGGACTCGCACATAGTTACCACCCTCACACTTTGAAGCTTCTGTTGGGCGATCCACCACCACAATCGACTCGCAAATGTCCTCTGCTACTGACTTAGACCTATAACCGATAGGAATATTATGGACTTGAACCCAAAAAGATACCTTATCAAAAGTCAGATCTTCAAGGGGAGTGAGCCTGTTGTACCGTTGAAGTACTACCAACGATTTGTCAAAACTCCAAGGTTCCCCAGATAAGATACGATCCACATCCTCGCTACTGTCAAAACTGAACAAGACCTTGTGCGCACCTTCATTGCTAACTGTGAATCCATTATCAACACACCATAGAGGCTCAAATGTCCTCGCCACTGCATCCATGTTGAGAGCTCGCCCTGTTAGAAAAAATGCTACAATAAGGTGCTCTGTAGAACAGTGATCTCTTTTTATGCATATGTCATCACCTTCACTTTCAGAAAGGGAGAGGTAATTCCAATGTTTCATGAGATCATCCATGAGCTAAATCTCAGAAAAGAAAAGAGAAAAGGATGGATAAGAGCCTAAAAAGATAAAGAAAAAGCTGTTTCCCAATCCCCCAAAGAAAAGATAAAACCACTAGCCCTACATGTAACGTTGTCACACGAGGGGAGATGAATCCTTACAAGAAGGAACGACAATTCTACAGCCTAAGAGGAGATGGGAGCCACCTCTCTTAGCGATAGAGAAATAAATAATGTGAATCTTTATCAAGAAACCGGCCTCTCCATCTTATTAGTTCTGTTAAATATATAACTCATAGAAAATGGTCAAGTGATGTGCATGTAACCACTTTACTGTAAAAAAAATATATATATATATATATTTTGCAAATAATACAAGCATAACATATGCTCATTTTTTTATATAAATTATTGTTAACAACCTCATGCTCAACAAAACAAAATTGATAGTATGACATATGGGATCAGTTTACAACTAGCTGATCCACATTGTAGGGATCTTTTTAGTAATTTTTTTAAAATATCCAGATATCAATAAATGAGAGATTGGAATTTCTTAATATTTTTATAAAATATTATGAGAAGAGTATTTATATTTTATATAAGTTGATGGTATGTGGATTGCAATTTAGTGAATTACATACATTAATACACTCTTCATTAATATTATATATACAAAATTAATCAGCTTGCCACTTTTATTGTGCTATCCAGTTGGTTTAAAGCATATAATTTCTAGAAAATATTAGTAGAAGTGGTAAAATAAAATGCGTATTAAGGGAGGAAAAAAATAAATTTACATGGTCAACCCTACTTTAATTTGTTGAAGATTCATAACTGATGCAAAAGAATTTGGGACTAAGAGTATCAATATCAACTGTGCTAAACAAATGTCATTTTCGCACACCAAAAAATTATTTTATCTATTTTAACACATCATTTTACAATATGTCATTTATTAGATGTTCTATTTTAATATCACAGCACATTAAAATATTATAAATAATACTTCTACAAAATTAAAAAAAAAAAAAAAAATTATGAAACCAACACCACCATACATAAGCAAAACCCGCCACCACCACCCACAAGAAGGGGTATCAATTTTTGACACGACCAGCAAACCCGATATAACTAACTCATTTATAAATAGGTAATAGGTTGAGACTAAACGAGTTCAGGTCATATTTGGGTCAACACGGCTACCCGTTTAATAAACAAGTCGTGTTTGTGTTCAGCATGCAAACCCGTTTAACATGTTTAGCTTATAAGGGTATTAGTTTTTGTTATTATTGCTTAATTTATGGTTTTAATTATATTTTTATTACTATATTCATGGTTGTAATTGTATTTAAATTTTAGATATATGAGAATTAATAACAAGTTATTCAAGTCAGGTATGACCTATTAGTTAAACAAATTATTAAATGAGTCATTTGTATTGACCTTTACATGACTTTTTAATTAAATAGGTTAAATGTATCGTGTCGGGTCGACTTGTTTAATAAACTAGTTGTGTTAGGTGAGAGCTCAATTAGCATGAAAACACTAATGCTTGTTTAGACCCCTAATTTTAAATAACATGGCTTAATTGCTTTTACTCTAACTTATCTAAGTGCAAAACAAGGGTAAATGAAGCTCAATAACCAAAACTACTCTCTAAGCCATAACCACAAGTAAGCAATAATAAATATAAGGTTTAAAGAGTAAGGGAAGAGAGATACAAACACAAGATAATACCAAAACGTGTTATCAAAGAGGAACCTGAAAAACTCGACTAAAAACCTCTCCGCGACCCTTAAGTCAAAATCGATTCACTAGTGAATAAGTTAGAGTACAAGAATATCAAAAAGACCCTCCAAGCCTAATCTACCCAATGTAATTGAGCCCTCCAAGCTCCTGCTACCAACAGACTTTTCAGAGTCTTGTCTTCACTAGTTATCCATATCCCACAATACCACCTGATTGCATTCCCCAAGCCTCACCGGCTTCTTTTGGCAAATCTCAAATGCTTCCCAAGCTCCAAAATACTTTCTACACTCTGAATAGGTGTGGGTTGTGTTTGGGTACAAATCTTATCTTAAGGTATAACAATGGGAAAGGGAAAGGAGAAGAGACTACAAAAGAATTCTCACTTAAAGATGAGTAGCTCTCTCTCTCTAAAAGGTGGGTGTGTTGTAGAAACCTCTCTAGGGGTTTTCTCTGAATAGCCTTTGTTCTGGGGCCTTTTTCAGTTGCTCAGCCACGTGTTGTCCGCTAGAGGGGTGACCTTGCTAGGCTCAGGTTGTGTTTGGGGAGTTGCATCCAAAACTCAACATTGGGCCACATGATCCAATGGCTACTGGCATACTTTTAAACCTACAAAACCATTAAAGCCGAAGTCTAAGAATCATGATAATGGTTGAATAAATATATAATATGTGTTTGATTAGTAGTTGTAATAAAGTAATATGTATTTAAATGTGAAGTAATCATGTACTCAATGATGTAAATTTAAAGATATGGAAGCAAAGTCACTTATCTTTGTATGGTTTGTAGCTCTAGCTGTGTAGCATCAATGAGATGATAGTATTCCAGCAGAATGACTCCCGCGGTAGAGAGGCAGTTTGCCATGATAACTTCAATATTGAAGGGGAAAAATGTGTGCAACTGGAGGGACTGCAACTGGAGGGAGAGAGAGTATATCCAGCTGTGTGTAGAGGCTGGTTAAGCTTGCCCCTCTTATCATGCACTTAAACGAGTTTCCCCTTGACAATGCTCTTTTAGTTGTTGTGAAACTATGAATAGGATTGCCTTCCATGGGAAGGGCTTTTGTTAGATGTATTTGTGTGCCTTCTAAGAGAATGGCTTCATGTAAGATATATTTGTGCCTTCCATGAGAAGGACTTTGATATAAGATCTTGGTGCCTTCTAGGAGAAGGACTTTAGTATTAGAAATTTATGTCTTCCATGAGAAGGGCTTTTATAAGAGAGGTGGAGAAGAGTATTGAGATGTATTTATGGGCAACAAAATAGTAGAATTTCATAATGAGAGAGTATAAGAGTGGAGTTTAGAAGAGTTGTAGTGTGTTATATGTAATGGTGTAGTAAATGTGTGTGAGATTGTGTAAGAGAAGTGGAGAAAGAGATATTTAGAGATATGGGCAGCAAGATAGATGTATTTTCAGAATATGGAGAGTGCGATAATGAGTATAAGAAAGTAATGGTGTTGTAGTGTGTTTAGCAGAGCTACTGGGATTTTCTGTTGGAAGATATATGAGAGCTTATGAAGGGCATTTATGAGCTAAGGGCTGAAGAGTTTAGTTCATAATTTGGAAACTAAAAACTTAAAAGCTCAGAACTTCATTAAGAGCTTAAGAAGATTATTAGAGAGAGAGAGAGAATAGAGAAGTTTATGAAAGAGTTGTTCTTCTCTATTGGTGTGTGTTGGTGTGTTGATGAGGGGTGCTATTTATAGTTGAGTTTAAGGGGGGTTTTTAGCAAATAATATCAGCCAAAATCTGTCCCAATCAGCAATAAATTTTCAGAGAATCCAACCTAAGATTTGGCCAAAAATGGTATGTTTGGCTTTAAGGTGTTCTTGCTATTTTGGGTAAGAGCTGCTGGGGAAAGAGTAGTAGAAAAAGAAAGTATTTTGGCAAGAAAAAGATAGTTACTTTAGTTGGTTTTGGTTTTTAGCCAAATGTGGAAAATTAGTAATGTTAAGGCTGTTGGGTCAGCTGTCACAGCTTTTCTAAAAAAGCTGTCCCAGCTGTTAGGAAAAGCTGTCACAGCTGTCATAAGACAGTTATTGCTTGGGACAGAAGTAGATGAGGTCGGATGTCAGGCTGCTGGGATTTGAGTATTAAATGACTGATGATATCACTTCCAGCCAGGTATCAAGTGCTGAACACACTGCTGGTGTTCTGTTGGAAATGTTTCCTTTTTTGGGTGTTTGTGTTTTTGGTCCAAGATTCTATTACAACTCATTTTTAGTAAGTAATAGAAGGATTGGTTGAAAGTTAATGGAGTTTTAGAGATTTAGTTAAGGTCTCATTGTGTTGTGACTTAATCTTGGTGAGCAAGAAGAGCATTTAATGCTCTGCTCTAGCAGCTGGAGGAGGAATATTTGGTCTAATTATGGCAGACAACAGCTGGATATTAGAGATATCATGAATATTTTATGTATTTGGAGATTAAAGATAGCCAATCAAATTAGGCCATGTGTTTGAGTTGGATTTTAGCTGAAAGTAGTAATGTAGTTTATGAAGAATAATATAATGAAGTTTCTAAATTTGCATAGGAACAACTGGAGGTTGAATGAATAGTTATTTTGTCAACATTTAGATGGCTAGAGTTATTGAGTATTTGTCATATGATGAATATTAAGTTTTAGGAAAAGAAGAAATGGAGAGTTTTATCATGTTAACTGCTATGTGATAAGAAAGGTTTACCCGCTACACACAAACTCGTCAGAGTTCAAAGAGTTGGAAAAAACATGCCAAGAAACATGTATTTTTATCAACTTTAAACCGCTGGAGCTTTACTGAACATACCTCTTAGTCTTCCAACCACGACTCCTAAAGTTTCCCCAAAGAGACTCACAAGCTTGGATCATAAGCCGAAGATGAGATGACATACTTTGGGTTTTGTTGTCATTTTTGTGTAAATATGAGCTCTTGCTGGAGAAGCCGCTTTTCATGAGTGTGAGAGAGGTAATTTGGGCCGTGAGTTTTGATTCATTGCTTCAGCTCGATCCATATGTTGATGTTGATGATGTCGTGGGGTTATGATCCCAATTGATGAAGAGGAAATGTGAACCATGAATCTGCCTCTTGAAGTAAGGATCTTGTGGGTCATGTGAGCGCAATCCATGTAGTTGAATGAGATATGGGCTTATTTTGGGTTTTAAAGAGATTTATCCAAAAAATCAATAATATGTTAATGTGGTGTGGGTTGCTAATGAAGTAGGGCCATGTGGGGTGAAAAAAGAATCCTTAACAGCCTCCTTTCAATATTGTGGTTAATGAGGAGTTTCGTGGGTCACTCGCGACTTAGCCTGAGTCGTGAAGTGACTCGTAAAATACAATCTGCCACTTGACTCTTTAGTTTCCAGCATGTGCTTCTCATGTGACTTTCGTGGGTTACACCGCTTGCAAGACAAGTCACGAGATCAACTTTTTGAGCAATCTTCACCAATTTTATTCTAAACTCAATACAATAAAATCCCACAAAATACAATGAAATAAATTAATGTAATTACAACACTTTTTGTTATGGAATAAGCCAACATAAATATTATGTGAAAAAGCATAACTTAACATTAGGGTTGAGGATTCTTGACACGTTTACTAAACAGGTTAGGTTTGAGTCAACCCATATAGTCAAATACTCATGGCTCGACATGACATGAATCCGACCGCGAACATGAATTGCCACTCCTACCCAAAGATACAACCCATCACTACCACTCACAACCCACCACCACCCAATACTACTTTGAAAATAAAAAAATAAAAACCTCGAAATCAACACAAAACTCCCAAAAAAGAAGAAGAAGAGATAAATAAAAATCAACCCAAAACTACCAAAATAAATGTTAACCCACCGGAAATTCTAATGACCCGCAAAACCCAGCAACCCACAACCCATCAAATAACCCACAAAACCTATCACCACTAGGCCTGCCACCAATAATGCCAATATATAGACCCTAGCAACCAAAAACCAACATCGACCCACCTATCACTACCATCGGAGAGAAATGGGAATAAAGAGAATCCTTGAGAACAAAGCCACCATCGTGATGAGTGGCTTTAGGCGAAGCAGAAACTATGGTGAGGTTAGCGCTTGGCGAGATCGATTGAGGGTGAAGATCACTATGGTGGAGATCAGCAACTTATGTGTGTGTGTGTGTGAGAGAGAGAGAGAGAGAGAGAGAGAGAGATGTGAGTGAGAGGAGTGAGAAAAATTAGAATAAATAATGAGAGGAGAGAAAAAAAGAATAAAAAAACTATTTTATTTTTAGCATGGGTGTCCATACTATTCCAATTGGAATGATATTGTTCTTTCATGCTAAATTTATTAATATTTAAAACATCTGATGTAAGAGGTTTTTTGGTGTTTGTTGTGTTAAATATCAAATGTCAAATGTCAAATATTTAGTATTTAGCAAACCAAATGCTAGTACTCTAAAGCTAGCTAAATGGTTGTTGTGTTGTATTCCAATTGTAAAAGTTTTAATAGGTTAACAAGTCGTCCTTGAAAAGTTAGCGACTGCCTAGCTAGGGAAAAATGGACATTTGTCCATAATTTACAAACTATGTAATAAAATGCTCATGTTTTGAAACTATTTAGCAAAATGTTGCTGTTTTTGAAACTCGGTTTTAATAAAATCGAGTTATAGGTGGAACTCAATATTAGCAATGTCGAGTTCTATATGTATTTTGCCATTTACATTTTTTTGAAAATTTAAGTGGAACTCGACATTACTAATATTGAGTTCCACTTAAAACTATATATTGGACTTGATTTTGAGAATATCGAGTTTTACATAGAACTCGATTTTGTTAAAATTGAATTTCAAAAACAAAAGTATTTTGTTAAATAGTTTCAAAATAATGACATTTTGCTACATAGTTTGTAAATTATGGGCAAATGCCCATTTTCCCCCACTAGCGAATAGATAGTCCCGCTTTATTTCTGTCTCTATGTACTAGCCCAAGTAAAGAGTGAAGACAGTACTTTGCTGACAAGAGAATGATGACAAAAAGCCTTCAATATCATTCACGATCTCCACACTGTTCCAAACTCACTTGTTGAACAGGATTCATACCACTTCCATAGTTTTTGTTTTTGATAGTGTTAAAATTTCAGGTGAAGAAGAAACAATAGTGAAAAGAAACAGAAGCATAAGAAAATAAGAGATCAGAGGAGACAGAGAATTACGTGGAAATCACATATATCTTATCTCCCTCAAATGCAACTTGGTTTCACGCTTCTTTCTGAGCATTTACTAAGTGCTAACGCCTCAGTTGCCTCGGCTGACCCCTTCCCCTTAGCACTCTAGCAGTTCCTTGCTAAATAGCCATGCATGCGTGCATGCAAGTACGTCGAACGTCTGCTAAGCTTCATAGTTATGCCAAACTATTTAATGAAAGATTTTTGTTCTACGGCATGGAGCTTTGTTTTGCCTGAATATGCACGCAAAGGCCTCATACTCAGAAATTTTGTGGCGACAAATGGCGGCTATAAAACTTCTTTGTTGCCATACAAGACATACGTGGTCCTTGCCTATCTTAGCTTTCTAGTCATATTGGTGCATCCTCTTTTATTGATAACGTATTACTTGAACTTATGATGTCAATTTTATTATAATTATTTATTATCATACTAACACAATGATGCTTTCTTGTTAATGAAGTTGCAAAGATCTGTAGGTTTCAATTAGTTTAATTGATAAATTTTCTGATAGTTGAATAAGAGAGTTGAAATTCAATCCCTATTTACACTAAAAATCGATTGATGTCTTGGTCTACAATAAAGAGCTATTATCAGAAGCGAACACCATAGGTTGAAACTTTAAAAAAACAAAAGGTTGTCAAGATCTAAGTCAATATTGGACGTCAAAATTTGTTATCAGTTGGAGCGCCCACAATTAATATTTTTGATGAATTTTTATTTAAGAAAACAGCTAAAATATCATTCACACCTAGTCAAAAATGACAGCGTTCATATGTCCTTGTGGTGACATTAATTTTTGCTGATTAGTATCATTTGGCTCGATGGATAAGCTCAATTCAAAGAAAACCAAAGACAAAGGCAACTCTAGAAATTATCAGTAAATTACACATCCGTCAATAACACAGACAAAATTCAACTCAATCTTTACGGTGACGGCAGTAGGAATTTTTTTTAGGGTGGTCATTAAAAAATTTAATAAAAAAAAACTTTATATATAGACAAAAAAAAAATACAAAAATATATAAAGTCTTACAATTTTCTTTTACAGATTTTTTTATTTTGAAATCATTACATAATAATCTCATTATCAAAATGTTGCAAATTACATATCCAACAAAATTTTAGTTAAATGAAATTTTTCTTAGATTTTTTTCTTTTTGTTGGTGAGAACCTAACATATTGGTAAAAAGACCAAAGTTAAATGACAAAATTTGGTTACAAACTTAGATGTAGCCTAAAAAAATTAATATGTACAATTAAGGCTACAACTCTCACTAATCAAATTAACATGACTACATATTTTGAAAATCTAATTGTTGAATTACATGGATTTTTATATTCTTAAAATGCATGTCAAATTTCATGCCAATTAGATGTTATTTACAAGTTAATCTATAAAATTATTTTTTATGAATAATTTTAGATTAATAAAACTCGAAATTTAAAATTTTGATTAATGACATAATTATTGTCATTAAAACTTTGCAAGTATGGATGATATAAGAAGAAAATGTAATCCAATAGTAGATTCGTTAAAATTCACATCCAATAAAAAAAATATTGAGTAGAGTTGTAACCTTAATCTGCAATCAAGTTTGTTGTCAAACTTTGTCCGAAGTTTAATTATGTTGGGCCTAAAAAAATTTAGGGTGGTCACAATTTTTTTGAAGGATAAAAAAATTTAAAATTTTTTATATAATAATAATAATTTTTTCCAAATCATGGTGGTCCTATGTCCACCCTGAACCCAATGTGGAGCTGCCCGACTCTCTATGTTAATGAGTCAATTTGAATAATTCTACCTCATGGTTAACAATATAAAATTGATAGTAGGACATATGGGATCAATTTACAGCTAACTAATCCAAACTCTATGATCTTTTTACTCAATTTTTAAAAATATATCTTAAATTTTTTCTAAAATATTATGAGAATAGCTAGTATTTATATTTTATATAAGTTGATGGTATGTGGATCGCTACTTAGTGAATTACATACATTATTAATACACTATTTATATATATATATATATACATATATATATATATATATATATATAAAACTAATAAGCTTGCCACTTTTAATGTGCTATCTAGTTGTCAAAGCATATAATTTCAAGATAAAATTAGCAGAAGTAATAAAATATAATACATAGAACAGTAGAGAAAAAAATGTAATCGACCCTAACAAATTAATTTGTCATAGGTTCATGCAAAATATTTGGGACCAAGGCTTAGCTGTTGTTGTGTTGTATTCCTATTCTAAAACTTTTAATATATTAACCAGTCATCCTTGAAAAGCTGGCAACTGCCTAGCCAATAGATAGTCCCACTTTATTTCTGTCTCAACGTACTAACTCAACCGAAGAGTGAAGACATCTTGCTGACAAAGAATGATGACAAAAAGCCTCCAATATCATTCACTCTCCACACTGTTCCAAACTCATGACTTGTTGAACAGGATCTCTTCCCACTTCCATAAGTGTTTTTTTAATAGTGTTAAAATTAAAGGTGAAGGAGAAAAACAGTGAAAAGAAGTGGAAGCATAAGGAAAGAGAAGACATGCAAAGAATTACGTGGAAAGCACATATATCTTATTATCTCCCTCAAATAAAACTTGGTTTCCCTCTTCTTTCTCGGCATTTACTAAGTGCTTATGCCTCAGTTGCCTCTGCTGAATTAGTTATAACTTTCTTTGTCATTGCCTTTACTCCTTCCCCTTACCAGTTCCTTGCTGAATATAGCCATGCATGCATCCATGCAACTACATCAAACGTCTGGTAAGCTTCATGGTTATGCCAAATATTTTTTCATGCAAAAGTTTTGTTCTAACTTTACCATGAAGTCCATTAAATTTAGGGGCGGAGCTACACTTAGCAATGCCCCCCTTCCCCAAATTTTTTTTTTTAAAACTTCGTAATGTGTGTATATTTTGCAATTTTTTTAAAAAAATATTAGACTTTAAAATCAGTAGTTGGCCGACCTCTCCAAAAAATAAGAGCAGGCCCTACAAAAAATAATTGAACAGCTAAAAAAAAAAAAAAAAAAAAAAAAAAAAAAAAAAAAAAAAAAAAAAGAGTTGCTAATAGCAACAAACTATATATCCACTATATAACAAAAAAAAATACTGCTTGTTTTCAGTTCTTTCCTTTCTTCGTTGGTAAGTTTTGGTTGTTGAGTTCAAATAATACGATTTTAATAAAAGAAATTTTCTCTTAGAGTTATCTTATTTTATTTGGGACTAGGTCTTTTCATTTTTATTTTATTTTTGTTAAATTTTAAATTGTTTCTCAATTTAGTCACAAGATATTAAATGAAAAAAAAAAAAAAAAAAAAGAACAACCTATACTAAGGATATGTAATGTTAGGAGGTGACAATACTTAAAAAGCAATCTTGTCTTGCACGCGCGCGCACACACACATTTATAATTTTTTTTTTTTCCAATTTGGGACTATGTACTTAATTGTTATTGTTGTTGCTAAGTTTCCAAATTTTTTTCCATTGCTTGATTTAGACTAAAAATGTTGAATAAAAAAAAAAGAGGATATTTAATGTTGGGTGTTATATTACTCCAAAAATGAGAGGTTTTAAAAAATTACAAATAAATAATGGTAGTACATTTTTGTACATATTGATGGCAAAGTAGACAATTTGTGTATACTCATTAAAGTTTATATATATAGAGAGAGAGCTGTATAAATGTATGTATATAAGAATATGTAATTTGCAATTCGGCCCCTCAAACTAAAATTTCTGGTTGCTTGAATTAACCAAACTTTGAGAAGATTTTACATTTTCTGATCTCCTTTTATATTTTTCTCAAGAATTCCAGCTATTAGAATTTTTGACCTTTATAGAAAACTAATGTTGTTGTTATTTCGAAAACTTAATTAGCAATGAATTCAACACAGTATCTAATAATGAAAAATATAAATCTCGTTGTAGTTATTGGAGTTAAGGCCAAATTCCTTTTGGTATCTTCTTTCTTTAGGGAATTTTGCATTTATTTAACTAAAAAATGATATAGAATGACTCATAGAAAAGAAAAGGGACTTTTTTTTTTTTTGGGGGGACTTTAAAGTCTTTAATTATTTGTTATATTATTTGTTCACTCAATTGATTTGTCTCTTCAGCTCCAAATTCCACTCACGCAAACTTACATGCAAATCTAATGCTATCTTGCTAGCTAAAAGTATGACTTTTAAATTCATTAACATTTAAAAAAAATGGACAATCAAAAAAGACATTTGGAAAACTTTTATTCGAAGATTGTCTAAGATCTCTAATGGGATACGATCATTACTAAGAAACTTCTTTATAGGGTTGGAATTCATTTATATTATGTACCTATCTACATCTATCTGTAAATGTGTGTATATATGTTTAATGAGTTTTACTAATATGTGCCCTTTTAATTAGGGTTCGAATTCATTTATATTCTATATTAATTATGTACCTGTCTACATCTACCTGTACATGTGTGTATATATGTTTAATGAGTTTTACTAACATGTGCTTTTAAGGCATATATTAGCAAACTATTTTAGGAAATTTTTTATAAAAAAGTGATTAATTTTTTTTTTTTTACAGATTTTTCAATTCTCCATAAAAACTTTTTTAAAATGAATAATTAATATATGTCATAATGGCATATATTAACTGAACCCTCTATATATAAACAACACACAAAATAGGTTTGTAACTTTATGTCAATGTTACAAACTAACTTTTTTTTTTTTGATAAGGTTATTAACTGAATTTTCATTGTTACTCGTTAGAGATATTGACTAATAGTACTTGTACTATTGTACCAAAGACTTGTTACGCAAATTTTTACTTGTACTACAACTTCACACCTTAATTACGAGTTTTTTAATGGTAAAGCAAAGATGATAATTCTCCACCTTCAAGAAGCCCAAATTGGAGTCCTAGTCATTTTCTTCATCTTCCGCAACTCCAAGAATTTTTTTACTTTCATGATTTCATCTTATTTGTGATCTTATTATTATTATTATTATTATTATTATTATTATCATCATCATCATATGTGTGTATCTATGTATATATGTATGACCCACTCATCACTGCACTAAATAATTTTCAAACATCAACTTCAATATTTGCTTCTCCAAATGTCAAACACAGACAAATTTGCTAGTTTTGACATGTGTATGATGAGATTTTTCAAATAAGATTAGTTGTACCATATATTAGACTATGAAGATTTATGCATCTAATCTAACCAGATGTGTTTGTCATACCAAATCTTACTTAAATATGGTTGTTTTAGTATGTTAGTATGAAATACTAAAAAAAAAAAAAAAATATATATATATATATACTATCAATTGAATTAATAAATAAAAGGAAGAAAAAAAATCACCAACCATAATATAAATAAATAGAAATTAAGGTAAATAGAAATGTAAAAGGAAATAAGAGAAGAAATGGATGAGTAGAGAGATTAAGGAACACTTTCACTATGAGTGATAAGGTAAGTAAAAAATACAAGGAGAGATGGAGAAAGACTAACAAAAGGAGACTTGAGGGGCCAGTCAGTTTCATTTGAAAGGGCCAATTCTAACAAATATTCTTTAGGGCCCGTTCATATATCTTGAAAAATCTATTGCGTGCTTGTGTTCCTGGAACCATTTTTCTTAATTTTCCAACTATTTTAAAGCGATCTGAGTTGTTTTGAGGAATGTAAGATTCTAGATTACAATTTTGATAACTTGGATCCAAACATTCAACGCTAGAGAAAGTTCACAGCAAATCAACTTAGATTTATAAACTATTTCTATGTGGAATTTCAAGGTTGTGGAATTCCTCATTCATATATATATATATATATATATGGTTGGGTTTAAATTATACCTAGTGTAATTCTAAAAAATGTTACACCATCTAATATTTTTTAATTAGATGTGAATTTTGATAAATTCACTACTAGATTACATTATCTTTATACATTCTCCAGGTTTACAAAATTTAAAAATGATGAAAGATTAATAGCCATGTCATCGAACAATTGTTTAAATTCAAGTTTTTGAAATTTAAAATAATGCATAAAAGATAAATTTATGGATCGAATGGTAAATTATATCTGTTAGGTTCTAAAAGTTTAGAACAATTAGCAAACCGTTAACACAAATTTGTCTAGATATAAATCCTAGAGTCTATAGGTATTATTAGACAATACTCAAGGTGATACAAGTCAAGATTCAAGAATATACAAGTTGCAGAAAGAAGAGTTCAAAATCTGCCTAGTTTAACCGATCAAAAGACAGGCTCGACCGATCAAAATACGGGTTTGCAAAATTTTAAATTCGGCCCAACAGCAATTCAAGCCCAAAAAGGATTAGGGTTTCAGATCTACTTCTTCTAGTATATAAAGAAAGCCCTAGGCACGTTTTATTATGACTTTGGAGGTGTTTTTGTGAGATCTAAAAGGTTCTGTGCCTTCCTCTATCAAAGTCACTACTGAATATCACTCTTATATTTTTAGAACCAATAGATCTGAAGTTGTTGCATGAAGATCAACAATAGTTGAAGATCTAAACTTTCAAGGGTGGTCTTGGAGTCACAAACAGGAGAGTTTGTGTTGCTAAACCTTTGAATGGAGTCTCAAAGTCATAAGTGTGGGTGCTTGTGTTGTAAAGGCCAAGGAAAGAAGTAGTTCATGGACTTAGGGCTATCATGGAGTCGGGGTAGTAAGTTTTACTTGTAGTAGTAATAGGATGTTTGTGGTCTAAATCTTATTGTAAACTTCAATTCTTTCTAGTGAATTTGCGTTTTACCTTGAGGATAGCTAGGTTAAATCCTCCTCAAGTTTTTTACCGATTTAGTTTTCTTGGGTGATCATATCATTGTGTTCTTTATTTTCCGCTGCTTTACATGATATGACTTTATTATTTTAACCTAAATATGAATAATAAACCTAAGTATTCACTTGGTTAATTAATTAGGTTAAACAATCTAGTTTACAGGAATTTAAAAACCCAACAATATTTAATTGACATAAAAATTAGCATACATGTTAAGAACATAAAAAACATGTAATTCAATGGTTGAATTTTCAAAATATGAATTCAATAACAAGTTAATGGAAGGTGTGACATTGTTTAAAGTTATATCAGGTGTAACTTGAATCCAACCACTCTCTCTCTCTCTCTCTCTCTCTCTCTCTCTCTCTCTCTCTCTCTCTCTCTATATATATATATATATATAAAACAGAAAAACAAGAGTGAGTGGGTTTAGGTTATCCACTTTAGATTTAGTGTGAGAAAAATCCTAAAACCTTGAAATTTTAATTGAAAAACAAACCAATTCGTTGGCCAAAAACAACACAGATTGAGTTGGAATTCAATTCTTAATACTATATAAGTTCATTTAGGTTTTAATTAGGTAAAGGAAACAAGAATCAATCACCCTAATATTAAGTTGGTTAGCTTTGAGGTTGATATCATACCAACCCAAATTAACCTAACTAAAGTTGCAGTTAGATAACACGTAGCTCTCATAGTTTTTGAGCTTAATTAATATGTTATAAACATCAAATTCCAATAGAACCAGTGGTATTAACTATTAATACACTTGATAAACTTTTTTCTTTATTGGTACTAGATTGTAACCTCATGCGTATGCATGGATATACTTAAAAATATACAATAAGATGCATAATGTAATTCCTATATATATAATTGATAGTAATTTTTATATTTTGTTAACTTTTTAATAAATTTTTTAAGGATATTATTTGGTATAAAATGTAAATTGTCCATATTTTTTATTATTATTATTATGAAGCACCTTTTTTTTTTTTTTTTTACGATTCATTTATTCTAGACTTTTTGGTTTTGTACTTAATAACTCACTTGGATGAATATTTATGATGTGGTCCCACATTTGATTTTAAAATTAAGAAATAAAACTCTTTAAGAATAAATAATTTATGACACATAACATAAAATTGGAACTTTATTTTGGAATTCTAATTTGAATCTCTCTCAGCTTCACCTATTATATATAAATATATATATATATATATATATATATATTACATGTAATTTACCGTTAATTGGACTCCCATCATCAAATAAATGTATAACAAATAAAATTTGCATGAGATACTTTTTGTCCATGGTATCTAAATTAATGGGAATGTGGTGTAGAACCTAAATGTCCAAGAATATATAAGTATGTCCACATTTAGTACCCGTTGGATCTCATGTCTAGCATCCATGTTTAGAGTTTTGCCTTTTTTTTTTTTTTTTTTAACCAGCGCCTCTTGCACTGTTCATGTCCCATGAACAGTGCATTAAGACAAATGAATAGTATTTGAGGAGTGAATAGTAACCCAAAAATTATTATTTTTTTAATTGTTTTCAGTAATAAGTTTTCAGTTTTAGGCAAAATAAGTGGTATCCAAACATACCCTTAGTTTGGTAAGAAATTTGATAAGATTTTTAGGAATGTGCTGCATTAGGTTTATTTTTAAGAACCTTTTACATACATACATACATATATATATTATTCTCTCAAAAATATCCTTAGATTTATATTATAATTTCACTCAGTTTTATAAATAATTTTTTTTTTTTGGTTAAAAGGGTTATATTATAATCAACTAACTGTTTACAGACACCAAAGATGGGCTTGTCAGCCTACAACATGACACACCATACATATCTGCATACAAAATAGGGAGAAATTCAACAGTAGGAGGCTGATCAAAAATGACAAAATCATCTTACATACAGCAGCCCCATCTAGCCAGAAAATCTGCACACATGTTGGCCTCTCTAACACGTGCACTACTCTGACTTGCTGCAGTTGGTCTAACAACATCCTGCAATCATGCAAAAGAGGAGAATAGTTTCTATTAGAAGTACTGTTAGTCTTCAAAAGCTCCGCAATCACCTTGGCATCTAATTCAACCTCCAAATGCTGGCATCCTAACTGGATAGCTAAAGTAAGACCATCCCTTAAAGCTCCAGTTTTATAAATATTATATATTAAGTGTCTTACCTAACAATTGTTTTATGTAATATAAATTATGAGTGGTACCCCTTAAAAAAAAAAAAATTATGAGTAGTAGGGAAGAAAAAAAATGACTAGTACGTGTGACAGCTAAAAGCGTGTTTGTGGTTGGATTCTGCTTTACAAGTTCTCCTTGTTTCAATTCTCAAAAAATAAAAAAATAAAAAAATAAAATAAAATCTCCTCTTCAAGTTTCCCCTGTATTGGGGAAACACGCGTGGAATGGAATTGATTTCATCGCAAGTTCATGGTTCGGATCTTAAGACCATTTGTATTCAACAGAAAAGAAACTTCGAAGCTTCAATCCATTTGGTTTTTGCAACGAAACTCCTTGTTGAATTCCCTCCAAAGTTTCTAATCAAAACAAGAGAGAAACACAGTTCTTCCCTATACTCTCTCTCTCTATATATATATCGAGATTACATAACAATCCACAATTCACAATCTGGGTCGGAGAAACTTCATCAAATCACGTTTTATCTGTTACGTCTGTTACATCCAAACGCGTAATAAGATTTCTTAATTTCAGTCAGTTTCAGAGAGAAAGAAAGAAAGAAAGAAAGAAAGAATGGGGAACTGCTTTTCCGATGTGGAGGGAGGCAAGCAAGCAGTGGGTGGGGCCCAACAGAGGCCCAACAGTATTGCCACCACCAACAACAACAATGGCGGACACAACGACGCCGTTGAGTTCTTCTTCAGGTCTCGTGGCATTCAGCCTCTCTTCACTCAAATCGAGGTAATATATGTCAAATACAAAGTACAAAAAAGACAAAGGCAGAAACTTTTTCAATATTTCGTTATGCTTTTATATGTACATCAAAATTTTCCATTACATAAACACACAAAACCATATTTTGTATGTGTACGGGTTGTGTTACTCTTTATTCTGTACCCCAATTTGGGTCAAAAGTCAGTCCAATTCGGTCAATTCCTATAGTCATTCAAAATTCTGTACCATATTTTAATGTTCACTCGGAAAATACTTAGTTGGTCCGGAGTAGGTGAAATCGTGCTCTTTCCTCTCACATTCATGAGGAACCTTAATATGAATTTAATGAGTGGACCTTATCATGATTGTGAGAGAAGGGAGTATCATTCATCATGCTCTTGGAATATCAAAGAATTACTCGTGTTTTCCTAATCCCCACATTGGGTCAAACTCCCAGAATTCTTATTTTTTTGTAAAGATTTTAGTGTGCCTTATGTTTGTAACTTTGTCGATTTTAATGTTTACTGTATTAGTGCTTGCTGGTACTACTTTTATATATATGAATTTATTGCTTTGTTGATTTGGGCATTATCTATTCCTCTTTTTCAAATACATTTTTTACATATATGGCTTATTATAATTATTTTTTAAGATTCCTTATTGTTCTGTTTGGTTGTTGAGAAAAAGTTCTGGACGTGAAGATTACAATTGTACTTCTTTTTAAGAAAAAGAAACCAATGGGACCAATTATTATAGTATGATGTTATAATTATTTTTTATGGGAATTGCTATTATAGCTTGGACTTTGGATGCTGAAAAAAAAATTACAGGGGTTGAGATTGTTTATAATTTCCTACAAATTGTAGGTGGACTGAAATTTTGATATACTATACAGTCTATACTTTTGATACAATTATCTTTTTTATTTTTTGATAAGTTAATAACTTCATTGAAAAATAAGTGAGGAAATACAATGAATAAAACAAGGCACACAAGTAGAACTTTAGACACAAGTATCTTGAATAATGGTTAATTCCACAGTGAATTAGAGCATGAGACATTGCTTTGGCATGTCCTGAAAGATGCATCCTAGGGATTACTTAGGATGAAAGTCTCATACTTAAAAGAGTGTGACAATTCTTTGGGAGAAACTACATTGGATTCTAGCTCTAGATCTTGGTCTCTGATTTCATGACAAGAGTTATTTGATCGAGGAATTATATATATATATATATATATATATGTATATACACACACACGTTACCTGATTATTACAATCGATGTTTCTTTGAAAACAATAGTAGTGAGAACAATAATAACATAAATATGGTTAATCTTTATTATAAGTAAAATATTTATTGTTCAGGAAAAGTTCACTAGTGATGCTACTTTTGTTGCTATAGTTTTTGCTTAAATAAATCCAAGGATTTAACTTGATCTTAAAAGATTTTTGGAATCTCCATTGTTGGACTTAAAACAAAATGACAGTTTTTTTTATTCATTTGACTGTTTTGTGTACAAAGACATATTTGATAAATTAATTATCACTGCATAGTGGAGGAGATTTGTACTATTTCAATGGTGTTAAAAGTTTCATTTCCCTTAGTTCTTTTCAAGCTCTTAGTTTATCTTAATAAGTGGACCATGTAGGACATGCAGGGCAATGTTGACTTTGTATTTTGTTCTTAATATGGTGATCAATATGTAGCGCACTGTTTGGCCAATGAACAATTTCTCAGAATTTGAGAATTGATTGTGTAGTAGGGCTTCCACCAAGTTCCAATGCTTCACAGCAAGGAACCTTTTCTCTATGCATGTTAGGTTTTTTGAAAATGTAGGTGTTTGCATGCTTTGTATGGTTAGTAACTTGTTGCCACCAAGGTCCACATCAATGAGCCCACCTGACCTCCTCCTAAAAGTTGCACTACAAAATGCTCCCCCGGGGGGAACACTAGCAAGATTCCCATTTTTTGGTTCCAATTTAACAATGGAACATTAGACAAAACCATTGATTCAAAATTATTTTTATTGTGGTGTAGAAAAATGTATATCTATATTCATTTGCTTATATTCAGGACCACTAGATGCTTTTATTTGATTTTTCTTATTGATGTATACTTTGTTGCAAGTCCTACTGGGATCAAAAGTTTGGAATTTTCCTTGTATATATAATTATCATGTCAAAATTGCTAGCCAATGCATGAAACCTAAAAGCAACTTGTGATGGTCTTTTAATTATCTACTTCAATTAGTAACTAACTTCATAAATTTGATGTTGTGGTGCAAATTGCTAATCAAGCTATATATTTATGAAATATTAGTAAACTTGGACACTGAGGAAGCTCTCTGAAGCAACTATTTGCATTTTAACATGCAAGAGTAGAAGTATTAATCTCATTTTAGTCCAATGAGTTTTGGCTCAAATGGCATTTCCTTCTTTCATAAGAATGGGATAGAGGATAAGGTTGTCGCTTTAGGACCAATTCGGTGCGTGTAACTTGTCAATCAAAAGAAATTTTATCTTAATTTAGGTTTAAGTAATTGAAGTGCCTCTATTTTCGAAAAGGATGAGTTGTCCTACCTTTTTTTCATCTCTAACAAATGGGTATTGTGGAGTTCATTGGTTCACCCTTTCACTATATATGGGTGGCATTTTATAAAGCTCCGAAGCAGTAATACTGTCTTATATAATTTAACTCAAGATAGGACATTAGTCTTGTGTACATTACCATTGGAATTGTTATTCAATCTACATTAATGGCTCTTCTGTTTTTCATGACTTTTCATATTATTCTATGTGGTTTGCCCGTTTTTGGTTTCTCATTATGTATTCATGCATTCTTGTGTTTCAATTTTATGCTGCAGTTATCTCTATCTGCATCTAACTTGCTTGACCGTGACATCACCTCAAAGGTATTCCTCTCTATACATATAACCACATTTGATAGTGAGTTTATTAAGGGTATACTATAATTTTCCAATTTGCTAATATTTTGGTAATTTACTATGGCTTTGTTTGTTTTAGCTTAAAATTCCAGCTTATTTTTAAACAGAAATATGCCAATGAAAATATCATCCAAACACTATCCAACCTCCTTTTGTTTTAGTATGAAATTTGAGTTTCTTTGTTTTCATCTTCCCTTCAAATTTCTAATATGTGACAGTTTGGGAAGTTATTATCTAAATGAGATTTCTTGTTGGGGTAGATTTGTCAGAATAATAAATTTTGCACTTAGGAAGAAAGTATCTTATCAAGTACTTCATAATAAGTCTCACCACACTCAAGCAAAATACACAATGGAGTTCTCAATGAAAGAGGAGTTTTATTGATAATTAAAACATTACATATCCTTTGCTACACACACCGCATCACTCTTCACTTCTACTCTTGCTTATTATTTCACTTGCATTTTCATACTCTTGCAATCAATGCCAAGCCTTAGATAGTATACATGAAAGACTAAAATTACACACTACATTCTAAAACAAAACGAGACAAGCAAAAATAGCCTATTACCTAAAAGTAAAAGAAAGACACATTACATACTTGTTTCGAGCTAAACTTGTTACACCTTTTGATAGTCAAGGACAACAACTCACCTACTAAAGTGAGAAATTTTCTCTTTCATATTTTTAGTTTACCAATCAAACTAAGCTAGTAAGGATATGCAAGCTTAATAAATAACACATGCAAAATGCTTTAAAACAAATCATCGGCCTATTGCTAGGGTGGGAGTATAGTGTTGGGTACAGCTACCTATCTCTAAATAACAGATGTAAACTTACTAGCATTCATGGGTTTGAGTCAGGAAATCGACCTCTCCAAAAAAATGGGGATAAGGCTGCCTACTAATCACCTCTCTCAAACCCTGTAAAAATGGGTGAGTTGTGCTATGGGTATGACTTCTAGTCCTTGGTTCCTACCTTGGATATGTCAAAATTAATTGTGCCATAAGTAGTGTTTATGTCAGACAAGCACTTCTTTGTATACTCTTGGATATGTAACAAGCTGAACTGTTATGTTGGCTGTTTCTGATAATGATTCTCATATATTTGAGGGTCTTGAATTTGTCAATCCATAGTAGTTTGTTTATGTGCTTGTATGACGTGCATGCATGTCGTGATCAGGCTTGTCTTACTATGCTTTTTGCTAAAATATACTTTATTTCATTCAGAGTGATCCAATGGCTGTGGTGTATGCAAAGAAAAGAGATGGAAAACTAGAGGAGTTAGGTCGCACTGAGGTTGTATTGAATAGTTTGAATCCTGCATGGATAGAAAAAGTTACAGTTGCATTCCAGTTTGAGATTGTGCAGCCATTGGTGTAAGCTTTACAAATTTCTTTAAGTGCTTATCTTTGTGTAGATAAATCCTGTTTTACTATAAGTGATTTTCTAATTTAACTGGATGGCTTGTGTTTGCCTTTATTTTTCTTGGCGCCAGATTTCATGTATATGATGTGGATTCAAAATATCATAATGTACCTGTGAAGGTATATATCAGTTTTAGCTCTTTTAAGTATTTATTATTTTAATTCATGTTTTGTAGCTTATGTTCAATTATTTGCATTGTTAATAAATTACACATAAAAATGTGTACATGCTCAGTGTTCTTGTTGCATTTTTGCCAATCTTTAAGTTCTGAATATTGCACTTCGCAAGATAAAACTCTTATCAACATTTGTAATATGTGAAATGTGTATTGATTTGACTAGATCACACTATAAATTGCAGGTATACTAAGCACTAAATTTGTCAATACATGGTGAAAAACATTGAAGTGGAAATAAAAGTAATTAGTGAACAATTAGAAACAAATGTTTGATGCCAATTGTGTGATATGTCTCAGATAATCTCAAGAAAAAATTATTTTGATAGTAGCTATACATGTGACTGTGCATGGTGTAATTGTATGGGAAATCACTTGCTGGAAATTATTATGAAACTTTTTTTTTCAGTGTGTTGCATTTAGCTCTTTCAAAAATAATTAAACTGGATTTGTTGCTTTTGTCAATTTGGCCATGATACAGGAAAAAAGTAATATAACAAATAAGAAATGAAAGTAAAGGGCAATTTAGTTTAAACTCTAAAGCCCTCCATGTAATATTGGTGATGTTTATAATTTTCTTAATAATCTTTTACTCCATGGTTGTAATTTTGGTAACTGTACAAAGCGTGGAATGCAAATTTTTTTGACAAAAAACCAAATTTGATTGGTTAACCATATCAATTATGAATTAATTGATACTTTTGAAAGATTGTGGCAATTTAAACCATATTCAAATGTGAGCAAAGAAGGTAACTTATAAGGATTATATTTTTGATTTGTTATCATTTCATCTAGAATAATCTAACAAATTTAGTTGATGATGAAGTCTTTACTTTAAAAGTTTATTTCTGTTGCCTTGCAGACGCTAAAATTGAATGATCAAGAATTTCTTGGTGAGGCTACTTGTGTTCTATCTGAGGTATATTGCCTTGGGTTTAGTTGGGCTCATTGAAATTATATAAAGCATGTATATCGTGCTGCTGCAATTTGAGTAAAAGTTTGTGTTAATTTTGAGTGTTTTATTCTTAGAAATTTCAAGGGTAGAAAGACAAATGTGAGAGCCACTTCACTATAATGTTATTTTAAGATTTTGTGCATCATAGTTTAGATTACCACTGATGCAGTTAAAAATTAGGGGAAATTACACTTTGCCCACCTATGGTTTGCCCGAAAAACACTTTGTCTACCTGTGGTTTAAAAATTGGCACTTTACCCACCTGAGGTTAGCTCCGTTTGGCTTCTGTCACCCACCTCAGTTAAAAACAACGGTAAATTTTTATTTTTGTTACCCTTTTATGTCTCACTCTTCTCAAAACATAAAAAAACTAAAAAATCAAGGGAAAATGAGATCTAAATGCTAGGTTTTGTAAAAATTAAAATCTAAATTTTACATCTTTTTTTCATGTATCAACTTTTAAATCTTCTATTTTAACAAAAACGTATCGTATTACTTAATTTTACGGAATACTAAAAAAAATGTTTTGGATAGGGAGAGCGTATTTTATAGTATTAATGGTGATAGAAAATTAGAAATAGGACTTTTATTTAATTTATTAAGCTGGGAAAAATAAGGGGAGTGAAAGATAGAAAAGGCACTCAAGGCAGCAAAGAGTGAAACAGTAGCACTTGGTATAAAATTGTTCAATTCAAAGTGCATTAGGGTATTGACCTTTGAGAGATGTAAAATTGGAAGTAGCTCCATAGCTCCACATGTTACCAACTCACAATCACACTGACAAGGACAAGAAGCTGGTTCTCAGCAGTCATTGGACGAATTTAGACATCAGAAGGAATTGTCCACTCAGTCGAGGCTATTTGGAGGGGATGGTGGTCAGCAATTTTCTGAAGACATTGAGCTCTTGGGCTTTGGGAATGCAGATTCTGAAGAAAGATTAAGTGATATTTTTGATGGTGTCTTTCAATGGGAACAGAAACTGATGGCTCAACATCCAGTGTTGTGGAGTACACTCTTTTCCAAAAATTGTTCAATTAAATTTTTAATGTGTTAAAATAGAAATCTAAAAGTTGATACATGAAAAGAAGATGTAAAAGTTAGGTTTTAATTTTTACAAAACCTAGCTTTTAGATTTCTTTCCCCTTGATTTTTTAGTTTTTTTTTTTTTTTTTTTTTTTTTTTTTTAATGTTTTGAGAGGAGAGAGACATATTTATCCTTATTTTTAATTGAGGTGGGTAACGGGAACAAACAGAGCTAACTTCAGGTGGGTAAAGTGCCAATTTTTAAACCACAGATAAGCAAAATGTTTTTCGGGCAAACTACAAGTGGGCAAAGTGTAATTTCCCCTAAAAATTATGTTTCAAATGTAACTAGTGGCTCAAATTCTTTTAGAATGATTTGGTCAACATGTACTAAACTTTGGTGTTTGTTTTTCATCCATTTTCTCTCTTTCTATTTTCATGGCAGATAGTGGCTAAACAAACTCGGAGTTTAACCCTAAATCTCAATAACAAAAATGGGCATACGAGCTTAAGGAACTTAGGGGCACTCACTATCCATGCAGAGGAAACAGTTTCTTCGAGGAGTTGTGTTGAGATGGTAGTCCATTGTTCCCACTTGGATAACAAGGACCTATTCTCTAAAAGTGTATGTATTCACAAAGCAGATACCTTAAAATTTCATGTTTAAGCATACATATTCTTGATTGTGTTTGTTTCTTAAGTTTCTTCATTTATTTTAGGATCCTTTCTTAAGAATATCTAGAATTGTTGAGAGTGGAGGCTCTGTTCCAATATGCAAAACTGAAGTGGTGAAGGACAATTTGAATCCAATTTGGAAACCCCTATGCCTGAGCATACAGCAGTTTGGAAGTAAGGTATGCTTGTCGATTTTTGATTCTTGGTTTCCTATTAGATTATGGTTATAGGATGTTTTGTAATTTTGATAATTAATGAAGACTCACATGACATATGCAATTTCACTTGCTACAGGATAACCCATTAATTATCGAGTGCTTTGATTTCAATAACAGTGGCAATCATGTGCTTATTGGGTAAGCTAAAATTTATTGTTGTCCGGATTAGTTTTAGTTTTTGTTTATTTTCACTTTTCAGTTTTCACGATTTAGTATCTGGTACTAAAAGAAGGTATTTATTTTAAAATTTACCTCATCAGTAAGCTCCAGAAGTCTATGGTAGACTTGGAAAAACTTCATATAGAAAGAAGTGGTGCAAATCTCACCTTGCCATCTCCTCATCATGGTCATGAGAAGGTACTTATTCATACTTGCATTTATATTTTTTAAAAATACTTCATGTTAATCTTTATGTTTAAATTTTTACATTGCTCACTAATTTATCAATATAGGTTTTGAAGGGACAACTGTTTGTGGATCAATTTTGTGAAGAGCAACAGTACAGTTTTCTGGATTACATTTCCAGTGGATTTGAGCTTAACTTTATGGTTGCTGTTGACTTTACAGGTAAAATATATCCCATTCTAGGGGAGTTATATAGTTTTTTATTTTATTTTTTGGGTTCTCTTTTCCTAGTTCAAAATGTTTTGGCTGATGACTGATTTATGCTTTGAATGTTCAATATCTCTTTCTTTAGCCTCAAATGGAAATCCTTGGAATCCAGATTCTTTACACTACATTGATCCTTCTGGCCGGTTGAATTCTTATCAACAGGTAAGACTGTGCATCCTCTAGTGCTCTCAATAGGGTTGTTGCTTTTCTTTGTGTCTTGTGTGTGTGTGTGTGTGTTTTTTCTAAACATTAGATACAACAGATCCCCCCCCCCCCCCCCCCCCCCCAATACAGTTTTAATCCTGTATGGGTTCGTGAGTTATATTTTCCTAACACACACCAAAAGAAGAAGAAAAGACACAAAATAACCTGTAAATTGCTTGTAGAACAAGGAAAAATAGCTTTTACATTGAATTGGTCCAAAAAGAGGTGCACAAAAACAACCTGGGAAAGAAAAAATAACTTTTACATTGAATTTGTTGATAGCAATGTCTATATGATCAAGCAGCTATCTTTTGTCTGTCATGACTCAATATGATCAAGCAACTTGTTTTTCATATCAAGGTTGCAGGTTCTTTTACTCTCAACTAAACGCAGAACATGTTAGAGAAATTTAAAAAAAAAAAAAAAAAAAAACCATACATGGAACATGTCTGAGATTGTGGATTCTGTAAAAAAAGTTTCTTTGTTTTGAAATTTTTGTTAGGGTTCTTCTGTTTGCATATACTTAAAATAAGTCTTCATTGATTGATGAAGTCATTGTATGCTAAATTAAGAAAACTTGCAGGCTATAATGGAGGTTGGGGAGGTCATTCAGTTTTATGATTCCAATAGGCGCTTTCCTGCTTGGGGCTTTGGAGGAAGAACAATTGATGGTACCACATCACATTGTTTTAACTTGAATGGAAGTACAGGTGCCTTTGAGGTGAGAGGAGCTGACTTTGTAATGCTCTGTTTGCTTAATCTTTGAAGAATCCGACTTGGCTGGCATATTGCCTAACTGTTTTCACACAACTCTCTCGCTTTCTCTGTAATCCTCTTGCAATTTTTATTGGAAACCCCTTAATTTTTATAAAAGTGAAATTTATGCTTATCCATGTCTTCTTATTTTTACTGTTATTATCTCATATTTCCTTTCTTTTTCTCAAATATAATCAATTATTTATTTATAATTCTGTTGAATAGCATTTGAAACCTGGGTCTGTCACCATTGATGTTTTACCTTCTTCTATTACCTCTAAATCACAAACATTTTCAACCAAACACGAAAGGTCCTAAACCCTATTTACAACAAACAAAAATACATTCAAAATCCCCAAATACATTAATTTTATCATCAAAAGGTTTGATAAAGTCTCAGATGCCCTTAAAAAGAAGTCCATGAGAACGGTGCAAATTAAATAGATTGAGTTATCTCACCTAATAAAATTTGGAACATTATATGGTTTGCATCATAAGATTAAATGTCTGTTGTAAAGGATTACAAGTAAATGGTACCATAGGATTCATATCATTCTTTGTAAGTTAATAACTATTGAGTATAAGTTGTTCATATATTTCTAAACACTGCATTTCATACTCTTATGCAACATCCAGTTTCTTTCTCTGTTTCTTTCTTTTTAATAGATGAATTAATCAAATTATTTTATTTATTAATAGGTTGAAGGAGTTGAAGGCATCATGGCTGCTTATGCAAGGGCTCTCCATAATGTTGCCTTGGCAGGACCCACTTTATTTGGCCCAGTGATTAACACAGCTGCACAAATTGCTGGCCAATCCATCTCATACAACAGCAGCAAGTACTTTGTCTTGCTCATTATAACGGTAAAGAGAATGTTGAATCAAATTTATTTTGTTTGTGATAAATTACTATTTTTATTGAAGCAGATGAGACACTTTTTGTACACATGATTTATACACAAAGCTCTCGTAAAGAGAACTTTGTCTTTATTTGATGCCTCTTTAAATTAATTTTTCAATTAATCATTCAATAAAAATTGTCATCTTTCTAGGATGGAGTCGTTACAGACCTGCAAGAAACAAAAGATGCTCTGGTCAGGGCATCCGATTTGCCTCTATCTATCCTTATTGTTGGAGTGGGAGGTGCAGATTTTAGAGAAATGGAGGTATAATGTTTTCCTAAGTTGATGTCTTTTATACCCTTTTATGCATTATTTTAATTATCCAGTAAAAATGGTGGAATTTTAGCTTTTAAAATTTTCGCTTGAATGACTGTAATGTATCTTAATTTTTGGGCAGGTTCTTGATGCTGACAATGGAAGACGGTTAGAGAGCTCTACGGGTCGTGTGGCTACACGTGACATCGTGCAGTTTGTTCCAATGCGAGATGTGCATAGTGAGTACATGATGGCACTTGTCTGTACAAAATTTTTGTGGTTATATCTAAAAGAATCCACTAACTGTAATTTAGTATTCAAAACTATCCCAGTTAGATAATTATTCTAGAAAAAATGGAATGAACATTTGGTTAGTTCTGCCAGTCAGATAACTATTGATCGGTGGGGTGATGGAAGGACAAAAGGGTGTGTGTGAACTTTGAAACTGTGTTTAACAAAAACGTTGCACGGATTGCCGTTGCCATTGTTGTTTTGATCCACAATTTTTGGCTAGATTGTCTGTACTCATTAGACATGTTATAGTTAGAAAATGAGATCATGGTTTTAATTTAGTGCAAATGTGTGCTCAGCAAGCTGATTTGCTAAGCCTGACCGGACCAAGCTTGACCAAGCCCTACAAATTCTAAAACTGCTTGGCTCCCTTGCAACCTTAAAACCATTTCTATGATCTTCCCTCTTGACTTTTTTATCATCTGTTTGATTCTTTTATCTGTTTTATCAATTGGAATTGATCATATCCTTTTTCAACTTCTTGTACTTGTTCGTTATTTGGCCTGAGCTTCTTCATTGTGTTTCATCTAACAAATTAGCTGTGGTTTGTACAGGTGGGCAGATTTCTGTGGTTCAGGCTCTATTGGAAGAGCTACCTGGACAGTTTTTGACGTACATGCGGAGTAGAGATATCAAGCCAAGCCCTCTCCATGCAGCCTCAACTTCTACTTGACTAACATTTACCAAGTACACAAGATTTATAAATATTCTGATTTTGCTTACATCAATTGAAAAAATTTAGGTCTGAACCAATCACAAGTTAACTTACCTTAGAGGAGCTCTCTATAAACAAATTTTTTAGGTATGAACCACTAACAAGTTGAATTTCCTGAAAGAATTTCTTTATATCATCCTAAAGAAAATGTACAGATTTTTTAACCCAAAAAAAAAAAAAAATCTTTATCTTGTATAGGTAGAATTTAAACTTTATTCAAGTTCAACCTATATTTTAAGTAAACAAAGCAATGAAAAAGGAGTTAGTTTTGCAAGGAGAAAGTGTCTTTTGGTCTACATGCTAGTTCCATGGAGTAGGACTTTCACAAGGATTTGTAGCACCCATCCGTAAGGAAGGTGTTGTCATGTTGTAGGCTCACGTGTATGTGATCTGGCGATAATTTTTGGTGTAGCCGTTTTTGGCCCTAAATAAGGATCTAGGTTCAATTATCTTTATCGAATGTCACTACATTGTGAGGAGTACAAAGATTTTTAGATTAAATCAATATCTAATTGGGAAGCTGTTAACAAAAGGAATAATGTACTGCTGTTGAAGTATTTCACTATTTGTGTTGTGTGAGTGTTGTATGGTGACATTCCTCCAAAAAGCCTTGTTACATTGTATTATTTTGTTTTTAGAAATGCTTCAATTTTTATATTTCAAAGAATGTAAAGGATTCTTTTTTTGAATGATTTCAAATGTTTTGTGAATTCCACAATGTCTACCATATGATGACTCTCTTGAGTGCCACTTGATGTGAATACTCTTACACATAAATATGATAATATGTCACTGGATCATGGTTTGGGCAAAGTAGGGATGGCCATACCCATTGGGTAATGGATATCCAACCCTACCCAATCCAATTGTTCTAGGTAATACCTAGTTCATAATGGGTAGAAGGTAATTGGGTAGGGTTTGGATATTATCCAAATATTTTGGGTAGGGTTTGAAAATTTGGAATTCTTGAGTGACTTTTGAGCTGGGTGTAAGGAGTTTTAGGGCTGTTAAAGTGTTAAATTTTGTGACATGTATAGTTGATTATGGATTTTGGTTGGTAATGGATTATGTTAGAACCTTGATGTATATTTTAATTTCTTGTTTGAATCGATATGCTTATATAATAAGAAAATTAGTACAATTAACATTCCATAATATATATCAAATTTTCAGAATCAAGGAAAATTACAAATAAATTGTACGATTCCTTCTAGACAGCTAGTTAAAAGCACCATGCTTTGAGCACCACCCTTTTAACTTATGTCCTTTTCGTGGTTTCTTCTTCGTTATTCAAAGATGATCCATGCAATAATTTATCTCCTTGCCAATGTTAAAAATTATCTGACTTCTTTGACTACAATCTTAAAAAGATTCGGATAGGCAATTTATGTATATTATTTCTTAAAAATTTCATTTACTGCATCTTTTCTAGTATTTATCTGGGTGCAGAGGTCCTATTTTTGAAGTCCTATAATAATCCTCCTGTTCGTGTAAATGTGTAGCCTGTGCTTTCCATCTCTGTCTAAATATAAATTACATCTTGAAACAATACAGAAGAGGTCCTAATTGCATGAAATTAGGTGATCTTCAGCAAAAATAGGACACTGCTATAAGTAGGAAGAGCTTTTTAACTGATTCTTTCATGTGCTTAGTACAAGTGATTCATGACCATATTATCAAGTTGTTTATGCAAATAAGCAGTACCAAGTTACAAGCCTAGATAACTTTCCTAGAGAAAGATTCTAGATCTGATTATGATTAAAATGCGGTTTATATTTAAGAAGAAAATTGTTGCACCCATAGCTGAAGTCCACTGTTTCACTAGAAACCTGACTATGACTGAAGACCTTTGCAGAATAAGATAAGATAGAGGTTTCAGACTAATCCTAGTGGGGTAAGTGACAAAATCCCAATGTGCAAACAACTGTAATTCACTAGTTCTAGAGCTAGGCGTATTTAGATCCTATGCCTGGGTTTCAGGTATTTTCTTGATTTTAATATAGCATTGTTATCTAAGCTGGCCTGGTGGATTTTGAATAACAAAGATAACCAGTGAACTCAAGTTCTAAAAGCAAAATACAGAGTAAGAGGAAATTGGCTTTGGGCTGAACCTGTGAAAAATGCGTCTTGGTCATGGAAGAGCTTAGGGACTGCTAAAGCTACACTCATAGCTTGAGCTTGCAAGATGATACATTGTTGGGAGAATACCCGGCCCTAATATGGGAGGATGAGTGGGTCCCGGATCTACCAAATTTTAAACCAGTGTCTAAGTCACATGATAACAGAAACTCTTGTCTTGTAGTATCTAAATTACTTAGGCAAGATAAATTTGGTTGGGATGAAGAGAAGCTAAATTCCTTATTTGATGAGCTATCAGCTAAGGCCATCCAAAGGCTTCCAGTAAGACCAAGAGAGCTACTTGGTATTGGGCCAACACTCCAAATGGTAAACATTCAGTCAAAGCAGTGTACTGGAACAGAATTGAGCATATAGGAAGAAATTGGACAAGTGATTCAAAAGCTTCCAAAATACATGACAGGTTCAAGATGATACTATGGAGAGTTGCCGTAAATATATTGCCAACAAAGGATAAAATTCAAAGCTTCAAGCCTGATATTGACACAACATGTCCTCTCTGTGGAGTTGCAAATGAAACTCCATTGTACTTGTTTGTCCAGTGCCAATTTGCAAAAGCCATCTGGTTTAGTAACAACTGAAGCATAAGACCAGATCAGTGGAATTTAAGCTCCACTGCTCATCTATTATCCAAATATTTTACCCATTATTACCCATTTAACTAATTAGATCTAACTCAAACCCAACTCAACCAAATTATTGTGGGTAAACCTCAACTCACCCAATTACCCAATAATCAAAATTACCAAATTGCCCCTAAAACTTGAAAGTGACCAAAGTATTCCTAAAATCCTCTAAAATTGCCGAAATGCACTCCAAACCTAAAAAATAACCAAAATACCCTCGAAACCTAAAAATTATCAAAATATCTCCAAAACATAAAAATTGACCGAAACACCCCCAAAACCTAGAGACTGACCAAAATACCCCTGAAACCTAAAAAATGACCAAAATACCCTTGAAAATAAAAAATTACCATAATAACCCCTAAACCTAAAAAATGACAAAAAGGCCCCTATTATCTAAAAAATGACTGAAATACCCTTAGAATCTAAAAAATGATCAAAATAACCCCACAACCTAAAAAATTACCAAAATTCATTCAAAACCTACAAAATGACTGAAATATTCTTAGAACCTTTAATTTGAAGAAAATACCCTCGAAATATCCAAAATACCCCAAACCTCTATTTTGGTAATTTAAGAGGTCACAGATGTATTTTGGTCATCTTACAGGTTTAGGGGTATTTTGGTCACTTCAAAGGTTTCAAGGGTATTTTGGTCATTTTAGATATTTTCTGGGGGTATTTTAGGGCTATTTTGGTCAATTTATAGGTTTTGGGATATTTTTGGTAATTTTAGAGGTTTGGGGTTATTTTTGGTCATTTTAAAGGTTTTAGGCGTATTTGGTCACTTTAAAAGTTTAGGGCTATTTTGGTCATTTTTTAGGTTTAGGGTGTATTTTTCCCATCATATAGGTTTTAGGGGAATTTTTGTCATTTTATAGATTTCGGGAGTATTTTGGTCATTTTATAGGTTTTGAGGGTATTTTGGTCAATTTTCAATTTTACGGGGTATTTCAGTCAATTTTTAGGTTTCTGGGGTATTTTGGTAATTTTTAAGTTTCGGGGGTATGTCAGTAAATTTTTAGGTTTCAGGGATATTTCGTTCATTTTTTAGGTTTAAGGGTTATTTTGGTCATTTTTAGGTTTCGGGGATATTTTGGTCATTTTTAAGTTTCGGGGGTATTTTAGTCAGTTTTTAGGTTTTGGAGGTATTTTGGTGATTTTTTGTTTTAGGGAGGGTATTCTAGTCAAATTTTAGGTTTTAAGGGGTATTTCGGTCATTTTTTAGGTTTAAGGGGTATTTTGGTAATTTTTAGGTTTCAGGGGTATTTTGGACATTTTTAGGTTTTGTGGGTACTTTAGTAATTTTTTAGGTTTCAGAGGTCATTTTTTAGGTTTAGGGGTATTTTGGTATTTTTAAGTGGTTTTTGAGCATATTTGGTGATTTTGGGGGTATTTTGGTCAGTTTAGATATTTCTTGGGTATTTTGATCATTTTAGATATTTTGAGATATTTTGGTCATTTTAGTGGTTTTTGAGCATAATTGGTGATTTTAGAGATATCAGGGGTATTTTGGCAATTTTAGAGGTTTCATGGGTATTTTGCTCATTTTAAAGATTTTGAGGATATTATGGTCTTTTTAGTGGTTTTTGAGCATATTTGGTGATTTTATAAAAATTGGGTTTGGGTAAAATATGGATATCCATGGATAAACAAATCGGGTAACAATTAAGTATGGATGCTAATAAGGTAAGGTAATTAGGTATCCATGGATAAATTAATTGAGTGGGTATGGGTATACCCTACCCATACCCTACCTATGGCCATCCTAACTAAGCAAAGTTTGGAGCTAGTTATCAGTCGACACTTGAGTTGGGTCTAATAGCCATTCTTTTGACACCTATGTAGAGGTTAAATCACCAAACTTTAAGTCTTTTGAAGTTAGAATACGAATTTGGGAATGTGTTAAGCAACTATGCACACCTAACTTAAAGGACTATCCTCCACTTGTATTGCTTAGCCATTTTCTAACAGGGTCCCACTAAGTTGGTTCCCTTCTAAGCATGTAAAATTTTCACACACACACACACACACACACACATATATATATGGGATTAAATACATAAACCACAGGCTCAAAGATCAATCACTTAGAGGTGGGTGTCCTAATTTTAGGGCTTCATTTATAAAACCCTAATTGGAAATTTTCAATTTCAAAGTTGCTCAAACATCACCTTGACTAGCACCACATGTGAATCACTTTTATTTAAAGAAAACTAATGAAAGAAAGCAGAAATTTGGGGTTTCTCTGAGACATATGCTTAGGTAGGGACAAGAGCAGTGTACACACGACACAATGCTTCGAGATGCACACACAATGGAGGGCTACGTGCACGCATTTGTAACTCTAATTTCTATATCTCCACTATCTTAACATGCAATTACTTCTAAACTAGGAACGAAAAGAAAGTAGAGAAATAAAAATAAATTAAACCTAAGATTTCAAAGTGAAGAAAGAAAACAAAGTACATGATTTTTTTTAATTAAAAAAGAAAAGAAAAAAGGAACTTACATTAACTGCTTGAAGATCCTCTTGAATCTTGATCATTTGAGCAAAGCCAACTAGCCAAGGCGTAGAATGTACAAAATGCGGTTACATATGAATATCAGATAACAACATTCTTGTTGTTTTGAAAGCTTCACTTTTTGCATTGAGCTCCAACCCTAGTACTTCCAATAGTTGAACTTTGACTTTGACCCTTTTAAGATTTCTTTTATAAATAAAAAGTTCTTTGACTTTTCAGATTGCTATAATACACATAAAATCATGGATGTAGAACAAAGCCCAAGGGACAAGGGGACCTTAATTAGTTAATTATATATATTAATTAAAAGCTTAGTTGGTTCTGTCTACTGTTTATATTGCTTGCTTTTAGGTAAACAAAACGAGAAGTAATAAGCATCTCGTGCAAATTACTCATGCCTAACCATGCTATATAGTTTGAATTGATATGAGTATAACCTTTTTTTTTGTTGTTGTTTTTTTGGCTGAGTGATTGATACGTGCATTGTTTCTGGTGCCTAAGCTCTCTTGTATACATATGCGGGGAAAAGTCATTGTTTGATTTGCATTGACTATGAATATTTGTAAGCCCACTCAACTCACGACTGACGGCACAAACCCCAAACTAAATCTTGGGTAATGTTTATTGAAGATGCACCTAAAATGCCACCTACAAACTTTATAAAAAAATGCGGAAACATACTACAAATTTTATTACATAAAACTATAAATTGATTTGGCACTTAAATTGACTTTTTATGATTGATAACATATTAGTTTGTAAGTCAATTTAGTAAAATTTGTAGTACATTTAGCACTATACTCAATTACATTTAGCACTTTATTGTTGCCATACAAGATGTGATCCAAGTGCATTCATTTTTTTTTTTTTTTGGAAAATTGTGAATTCACACAATTTCATGATTTCACATTTTAATTCATGTGGCAATACATGTATGGTGAGTGTGTACTAAGGAGTGTGTGAATACCATTACACTTTTTTTCTTTATGGATACTATATGTTTTTCAAGTATTTTATGGATACTATATGACTTGAGCTTATGCATTAGTTTTATAATAATTAATATTTATTGCCAAGCCAAAATTTTAATATCATTTTTTAGTGTATTATTTAAGGGTAAAAGAATTTGTCAATATATATATATATATATATATATATATATATATATATATTTGGGATAATTCAATAGTTATAATAGAAAAGGGAAGATTTTGGACCCTAGAGATATCATGAACATAGATCAGCCAACCAGTCGAATTACAAAGAATCTTGACAAAAGTTCATTAATTGAATGAGTTGGAACCCAATATACTTCAAAAAGAACTTCTTCTTCTTCTTATTATATTATATATGTGGTGACAAAACCAATTGGAAGGAATCGTTTTCCAAAAACGTAATTCTATTATATTTTCAATTCAAAGAAATCCAGAGAAGTGGAGACAAAGCCAACTTCAGAAATTACTTGGCACTTGCAAAATATTAATATAGCTTTGACAAAATAGCTGCCTATATTGGACTTGTATTACAATTATTATTATTTTAAAAAAAAATTATATCTTAAGTTGTATTTTTTTAATAGAAAAATTCTCTTTTAAAACTAGTAGATAATAATTTGTTATTTGGGATTGTAGATGTCATCATAAATTCATATTATGTTGTTATATCTTTCATGTCACTTAATAATTATGGACATTTTATAATAAAAAATTATAGATATAAAACCACTTAATTGTAACATTATTTTTTTGATAACATTATAACATTATAGTTATAATGTTATAATGTTATGACATTATAACTTAATTATAACATTATAGTTACAACTTACAAACATTTGAACATTGTAACATTGTATTTACAGATATATCTCTTTCTTTCTCACATACATACATACATACATATATATATATATATATATTAAGAATACAAATCTCAACAAACATGAGATTGAGATTTCTTCATAATTCGTGAAAGAAATATTATGGAAATAGTATTGATATTTTATGTAATTTGATGGTGGATCACTATAAGTGAGCTACGTATAAATTAAACTAATATTTATTAATTTTACATTTATACAATTTTTTATGAA
Source organism: Quercus lobata (assembly GCF_001633185.2). Lineage (NCBI taxonomy): Eukaryota > Viridiplantae > Streptophyta > Magnoliopsida > Fagales > Fagaceae > Quercus > Quercus lobata. The sequence continues at coordinate 61,130,630 of NC_044906.1, read as the reverse complement.
AAAAGTGTCAATCAAGAAACATAGTAGAATCTTATATAAATAATACACATGGATAGAATCTTAAAAATCGTCATGTAATGAGTTAAAAAATGATAGCTTTAAATTAGTTTGAAACCAAACTTTAATCATGCAATAATTGGTCATTTTGCTTATTTTGGTGCTTTTATAGATTCTTTTATCGATAATGATACTTGTTTATTTTGTGGATGATCCTTATATCTAACATATGAGATTAGGACACACTTATAATAATAAAATGATTTTTTTTTAAAGACAATGAGATAATACATCAACTTACTACATGTAATAGGGGTTTAAGTTATAACTAAATAGTATTGGCATTATTATAGTTCCCCCATATATGCGGATCGAACCCTACATATCTTTCCTCCACTTTCTACCTACTATAATAACAATAATAATAATCATAATAATAATAATAATAATAATAATAATATTAATAATAATAATTTACTAAAAAGTACACTTCACAACAAAATGAGTAGTTGAAAAATCCATTGCTATCCAAATGCTATTTATTTTTATTCCCTATCTCTCCCCTTTATCTAATTATAAATATTTGTTATCTTTTTTTTTTTTTCCTGGTAAATATATGATAATTTTATTTTTGAAGAGGACAGTAATTTTTGCTTCACCTTCACATACCTCCCTGAAATGCGTTCCACAATTCTTTCTCTGTATTTATTTAAGTGCTAATGTCTTAGTTGCCTCGATCAACAAAATTAGTCACAACTTTCTTTGCCGTTGCCTTTACTTCTACGTTTCTCTCTGAAATTCCTTGCTAAATAGCCATGCATTTCTTATGAATTTAACAAAGCCTGCATCATAGCAAGTTTTTTTTATACCTCACACGTACGTAAGCTTCATGGCTATGCATGCCAAATTTTTTCATAAAAATTTTTTGTTCTAACTTTAGGATGAAACCCTCAAATTAAACCCAACTATAAGAAGAATTGACACTTTTCTTTCCTTGCTTCTTCTCAGCTATTAGAATTTATGAACGATCAATAAACTTAGCAATCAACCTCAGATTTTAAAATTTAATTATAACGTTGGTTGTTATTTTTTTTATTAAAGACTTTGGAATGTGTAATATAACACACTTTATATTGAAATATGGATCTCGACTCGTCGTACGTAGTTGCCGGAGTAAATGATATAGAATGACTTCAGAGAAGAGAAAAGGGAAAAATATGTTAACTTTTATTGTTGTATTACTTGTCCACTCAACTGACTTGGCTTAAACCTTCTCGAAAAAGAAAAAAAAAAAGATTTGGCTTAAAAAAAAAAAAAAACAAAAACAAAAATAAAAAGAAGAAGAAGGCTGACTTAGCTCTGTTTCCCTTAAAAAAAATTAAAAAAACAAAGAAAAGAATAAAAAGACCTGGCCTTTCTGGTCCAAATTCCTCTAATGCTATCTTGCAAAGACTTTTCTTTTGGAATAATTAAATAGTTATAAGTTCACTGGGAGAAATTCAAATCAGGGTTCTTCTAATAAAAGAGGCCATGTTATGTTGTTAAATTATAAGACTTTTGACACTAAAATATGACTATTAAATTTATTAGAAAATGAATAATAAGAAAAGATTTTTGAAAACTTTTATTTGAAGCATCAAACAAAATTAAAATTATTGATTCCAAAATGCATTAGAAAATATATATACTTTTAATAATTAAAAAAAAAAAAAAAAGAATTGTGGTGGCATCCATCCGTCTACACTTGGGTCCTCGCACCTTCCCTATCTCCATTATCATCCCTATACTGCTATACCAGACAGCCCTTTACTTATTCAAAAAAAAAAAAAAAATATAGGACATTAGCAGTACAATAAATACATTTTAAATAAACAAATTTTTTATAGTATCTTAACATTAACTTTTTTCATATAAAAATAACATGTTCTATTAATGGATACCTTTAGAGCATTCACATTGTCTTTCCAAAATTTTAGCTAAACTAACCCCAAAAGCTCTACTTTTACTATTTTAATAAATAGACACGTATATCAGCCTCAATATTTATTTTTCTATTTCGTTTTTTAAACCCACCAACCACACATCAAATCAAAGGAGTCAATCTCGTACCTGAAGCTATATCGATTTGACTAATGCAATGGTATATTTTAGTACTAGTCAATACTGGTGTACCGTTTCAATTCTACCATTATTTTTTATATTTTTATATATATATATATTATAATAAATATAAAAATTTTACCGTAAAACAATACATCAATTTAGAACAAATTATTCATAGTTTTAGACTTTAGCATCAATTAAAAGAAAAAACACATAATATAAAAAGTAGAAACCTTAATTGTTCATTGTATACTAAGAAAACAAATAATACTAATAAGTTACAATATTTACCATAAGCAAAAAGTGAAGGAATGAAAAAAAATGAAAAAGATGGACATGTGATGACCAAGGTTGTCATTTTCGTACCGTACCGTACCGGTCGGTATGGTTGGAATTTTTCATACCGAAACCATCATCGGTACAAAAACTGTTGTGATTCGTATCGCCTCAGATATCAGGTCGTACTGCTCTGTTCCGATCATTTTGGGATATTCCGGGCATTTCGGTCAGTAAACAGGTTTTGAATCGGTACAAACAAGAAGAAAAAAGAAAAAGAAAAGGAAAAAGAAGATGAGAAAAATGGGTCTGTGACTTACTGATTTGGTGCTTAATGACTGAGATCTGTGCTCCAAATCTTTCTAATTTAGATCCCATTCCTCTCTATTGTAGCTGCCACTACAACTTCTTTATTCTCCTCCTCCTCCTTCTTCTTCTTTTTTCTTGCATCTTTGGTTTATTCATTGCTAATGCACTACAACTGTGTGCTTTCAGATTTGTGTCTTTCAAATTTTCTTATCTAACTATTTAGTCAATGATGTCAGATGGTTAGGTGGAAGTAGTGTGGCAATTTAATGCACTTACCATACATCTTTTGCTATTTTAGAGCAAGGAAGTCAATACTGTATAAGAGGTTGCATTGGTTTGGCTAGCGATACAATATATTTCAGGTATCGGTCAATATCGTTGCACCATTTCAGGTTTACCGCTATTTTATATATTTAATATATATATACACACATACATACAAAATCTCTATTTACCATAAAATATTACTTCAAAAATCTCTGTTTACTATAAAACATTACTTTAATTGTTCATTGCATACAAAAAAAAAAAAAATTTGTTAACAAGTGCCGGTCAGCACTTGTTAATGAACCAGCTGTGGTTCATTTATGATCTATCACAAATCCCACTACATAGAAAATTGGTAAAATTTTACTTTTTAATTGTGATTTATCACAAAATGATTTGACTTTTTCCATCTAAACTGACATACATTTAATACATATTCAGTATTTTTACATTACTAAAAAAATGTGAATAATTTATTTTAAATTTTATCACTTTAGAAAAAAAATACAATATAAAAATAAGAAACATAATTATTTAATGCATACAAATAAAACTAAAAAGTTGCTGCTGCTACTACTACTACTAAAAAAAAAAAAAAACCTAAAAGGTTTTATTGATGTGATGCAATTAATGCATCACATAACGTGGGGCTCGAAACTGAAAAAAAAGTAAAGGCTGAACCATTCAGCCCATCTTTTATTAAAAAAACGTAAGTTTCCAACATTTTCAAGGCTAGTCACGTGTGAAGGGCTTAGGAAATTTCAAATAAGATAGTACAAAACAAAGAAAGAGAAACCACATAGCAGTGGAGAAGAAATCAGCAAAAAAGAGAATTTAAATCAGAGCAGTGGAGAAGGCCAACAGACGAAAAAAAAAAAAAAGAGAGGAAGAAGAAGATCTAATCGGCGATGTCAATGTGGTGGCAACTTGCTGCACTGGGGTTTGTTCAAATCATGCATTTCTTCTATTTTTCCTTTTAGTTTTTGTACCGGCCGAATTTCTCTTTTCCGGCCGAAACGTCCGTATAATTTGTGCATGAGAGAGAGAGATGAGAGAGAAGGAAATAGAACAAAACCCAATAACTACTTCCCAACATCCACCCTACAAAAACCCAAAACCTCATGCAAGCACCCATCAACGTTGATGAAAACCCAGCCAACCTCCACATCCACCATAATCAACTACCGATTGATGTTGATCAATTCATGAGAGAGAGAATAAATGGTAGTTGGTTGAAACTGATGCGTGGGTTTTTTGTGGGGGGTTTTACTTATATTTTTAATCATAGACTAGTTTGTTGAGACTGATGCAAATGCTTTTCAAAACAATTATTAATAAATTATTTTAAAAAAATTTTGACACCACTTGATGTGAAATATAAAAAACCATCAACACACTTAATTATATTTAACAAAATATTTCCCAAACCAATTCTGTCATCATACAACAAAGTGAAAAAAGGGTGTTCAAACTTATATTCCGTTCACGATTGAAACTGCTCAATATTTTTACCAATCAAAATGGTGCAAGAGGTGAGTGATGAGATTGATATCATCAGCATATGCCACGCACACACACGTACGTAATATGCCTCTTGGACTTTCAAGAATACTTTAATGGATTTTACCAAAGTTCTTTCTTAGCAATTTCTCTTCATTTTCTATTCCTTTTATATATATATATATATATATATATATAAATATATATTCTCCCTTCCGTTTATATTAGTATTTATATCTCTCGCCTTTCTCGTGAATTCTTGTTTTTTGTTGAGAAAAACTGTTTCGCAATTTCAAATTCCAACAGCATACGCTTCTCCCATAAATAGAAATCAAGGAAAAAGAGTCAACTTCATAATTTCTATTTTAAAAACACGCGTTGTTGATTTCAGCGTGCGAATAAATTGAATACTCTACAACTATTACTAGTATATATTCAACTAAAAGACTACTACTACACAAAACCAAAACCAAAACTCCTTTTCCTGAAATTCCCTTTAAATTTCCAAATTTCCAATCAAACAGTAAAGACAATTACTCTCTCCCCTATATATATATATTGATATACACATAACAAGCAGAAATCAGAATCCGTAACCTCCAAACGTGTAAAATATTTCACCAATTTATTGTGACACACACGGGCTGCGTGACAAAATTGCTCTTGAATTTTTATAGACTCAGAGAGAGAAAAAAAGAAAAAGAGAATTAGAATAGTTTCAGTTTTTACTTTTTAGGGTTTCACAGAAGAGAGAGAGAATGGGAAATTGCTTTTCAGATTTGGAGGGAGGAAAGCAGGCCGTGGGTGGGGCCCAACAGAGGCCCACTAGTGCCAACGATGGTGGTCACAACGACGCCGTTGACTTCTTCTACAGGTCCCGTGGCCTTCAACCTCTATTCACTCAAATTGAGGTATTATATCAATATTTGATGTGTATGTGTACCAATTGTGTTATTCTTCATTCTGTATCCCACACTGGGTCAGAGTCAGTCTAATTTAGTTAATTCCCTGAATTATTTATTTTACTTGCTCTTTTTTTTTTTTTTTTTTTTTTTTAAATGTTAGTTAGATTTACTAGTGCTTATTGTGTTTGTAATAACTGTGTCAATTTTAATGTTTAGTGTAATGCTTAGTAGAACACACTTTGCCACATGGACTGTAATCGTGTTTTTGATTTTAACCTGGGTTAAAATTGTGAAAAAATGTGTACCAAGTGTGCAATAGTGATAGTAAGTGTGTGATAAGATTTTCAGATAAGAAGGAGAACAATTTTTAATGTGTATTTTGGTCTAGCTTGCTTTTAAGGGGAAAAAAACCTAAAAGAGAAGGTACACTTTTTTAAAGTCTCACTTTTTTATTTAGGTAGGATTAGGATCATGCATTTTTTTTTTTTTTTTTAAGCGAAATAAACCAATAGAACAAGTTAGTATAGTATGTTATTAGATTATTATCTATGGTAATTGCTATTAGAATTTCGATACTGAAGGGACAAGATTTACAGGGCTTGAGATTGTTTTCAATTTCCTACAAATTATAGGTGGACTGAAATTTTAATATACAATACTTTTGACTCGAATATCTTGAATGATGGTTTATTTAATTCCACAGTGAATTAGAACATGAGACACTGCTTTGACATGTAGTGGAGGTTGCATCCTGGGGATTTCTTTGGCTGAGAGTTTCATACTTAGGAGGATGACAAATCTTTGGGAGAGAACTACACTGTATTCTTGTTGGAGAACTCAGTCTCTGATTTTGTCATGAGAATTTTTTGACTCATGAATTATATACATGTTACCTGATTTTTAACGAGAACAATATGATTCACGAATTAGATACATGTTACCTGATTATTAATTTATTACATTGGATGTTGCTTTGAAAACAATAGTATTGAGAAAAAGAATAACATAAATATGGTTATTCTTATAAGTGAAATATTTCTTGTTCTGGAAAAGTTCTCTAATGATACTAATTTATTGCTATCATTGTCACTCAAATAAATGCGTGGCATGTAACTCAGTCATAAAATATTTTTGGAATGTTCACTATTGGACCTAACAAAGAAATAATAATAATAATAATATCATTTGTGTGTTTTGTGTTGTACAAAGACAAATCTAATTAATTATCATCGCATAGTGGAGGGAATTTTTCTTATTTCAATGGTGTTTTACCTTAGGACACGTTTGTACACTATAATAGATCATGTAATAGAATAGCTATTCATTAGGAATAATCATTCAATTGCTTGGGTGTGTTTTTATTACAAGGAATAGTTATTCATTTGGAATGACTATTCTTTAAAACAAAGAATAATTATTCCTTACCAAAATAAGTGTAATTGCTATTCCTTAACCTACTTAATAATTATGAAATATAAATTTCCCAAAAAGCTCCAAGTCACTGTGCTCTTCCTCACTAATAGCCATGTATCCTTTCCCCATTTCCTCTTTCTCTCTACCATTGTTTTGCATGGTTTCCTTCTTAAGTCTTGATCGATAAGCATTTTTCCCCCCTTTTCCCATTGTTCTACCAAAATCGCACTTCATGAGGTTTTATTGTTTTCAATTTCTTGAAAATTCATTGTTTTAAATTTCTTTTAATTCTCCATTTCAACTAGGAAGAATGCTAGCACCAATCAACTATTCCTAGAAAAGCAACACACTCTCCCCCTCTTTCTTTGGTGCGAACATGTAACATGGAGATATTATCTTCTTCTTTTTTGTTTGTTTAATTTTATATTTATAAAAATATTAAGTTTGACAATAAACAATAATATTAATTCTATATTCTTTTTACAGTCGTAGATAATAGAATGTTGAGTAAGATTCAGAAATTACTAAAAAAAAAAAAAAAAAAAGAAGGAAAGCAAGATTCACAAAAAGTGTAAGTATATAATTCATTTTAAAAAGGGTACTTTAGGAAAATTTTCTAATATGATGCCATCCCACAGTTCTATTCCTATGTTATCACCAAACTGATGAATATGAATAATCATTACATTTCATCTACTTCTATTCCTTGTAATGGTTATTCCTATTACAATGTAATCACTGTTATAGTATACCAAACGTGTGTTCTTGTCAAGCTTGGAGTTTATGTATTGCACTATGGCCAGGGCATGCAAGCCAAAGAAATGCTATTAACATGGTGATCCATTATGTATTGCACTTTGGCATATCATCTATGAACAATTTCTAATAATTTGAGAATAGATAGTGTAGTTAGGTTTCCATTGTGTTCCGTTGCTTCACAGCAACAGATCTTTTTCATGCATGTTAATTTTTTTGAAGATGTTGGTGTCTGCAAGTTCTTTATATGGTTGAGTTACTATGTTTCTACCTTAGGTCCACATCAATGAGCCTACCTGAATTCTTTTTAAAGTTGCACTACAAAATGCTCCCCCGAGGGGAACATTAGCAAGATTCGCATTTTGTGGTGCCAGTTCAAAGATGGAGCATCAGAAAAAAGCATTGATTCCAAAAGTTTGTTGTGTGTAATATTGTATATCTATATTCATTTGCTTGTATTGAAGTACCTTTATTCTATCTCCAACTAATGGACATCACATAGTGTGTTGGTTCACCCCTTCACCATATATGAGTGACATTTTATAATGCTCCTAATCAATCATGCATCTTGATATAACTTAACTCAAGAGAGGATCATTAGTATTGTGTATTTTGACATTGGAATTGATATTCAATTTATGTCAATGGCTCTTTTGTTTTGTCTTTTCTTTTCATATTATTCTATATGTTAGCCCTTTGTGATTTCTCATTATGTATTTATGCATTTTTGTGTTTCAATTCTATGCTGCAGTTATCTCTATCAGCATCTAACTTGCTTGATCGTGATATCACTTCAAAGGTATTCATCTCTATAGATAACATTATTTGATAGTAAGATAATTACAGGGTTATGTGATAATTTCCCAATGTGCTAAATATTTTGGTAATTTACTAGGGCCTTTTTGTTTTTACTTTATAATGCCAGCATATTATTACCATCAATTTATGTACAACCTTTTAAAACTTCACTCTTTTTTGGATTC